>NC_072463.1:554691-567191 GCF_027596085.1 Anoplopoma fimbria | reverse complement strand
TTTATCATCCAATCAGATGGCTGGATTTGTGCCAATATCTAAATCTGGAGCCGCCATGTTTGATTAAACAAAAATAATTTTAATGAGAATGAGTATTGTCTGAAGGTAAATTATAACATTATCATGATGTGTTCAATGTAATCTGTAAAATGTAGAGTTGGTGATAAACTAGAATAAATCCAGTAGTTTGAAGGAGATGTTTTCACATTAATATAAAATAGATATTAGAGATGAATTATGATTAACTTCCAAACACTAGCTCTAAGATTATAATACATCATTAAAATGACTAGATCTGATTTAATCAATATAAATACAATATTTGATTTACTTATCATTTGAAATGTGTTTTTACGAAGAATAAAAATCACATAAATAACTAAAACAAAGTAAAAGTACAACCTTTAGTATTTTTTAGTTTACTGACTTCAGAGCGTTGAAATCTAAAATCATAAATAGTCTGAATCCTTGTAGACTAGCTGCTATAACCGAACATTCATATTTTCCTCTCTGCTAACAGCTGGGTTGATCTGCTCTCATGTTGTTTCTGATAATCAGCTCACATGAGGAGCAGGAGGAGCAGGAGGAGCAGGACCTCCTCCAGACGTTCGTGGGAATGAACAGCCTGCAGGCAGCGCTGAGGGAGAAACACACCCACAGGTTCAGACATGTTGGCATCATATTTTTAATCTCCAAGCCATTAATGACTTTGTTTTTGGTCTGATGACAAACATAAATCTGTATTTCTTTAAATGTTCTTACAAACATTAATCAAAAGTGTGATTGTGAATTCTTCAGAAATAAAAGCAAACTCAAGTTCAAATGTTTATCTCAAATAAATATATGACTTAAAAACCTGAATGTGTTAAACCTGTTTCATCTTGATTCATTTTGTCGGGCACAAAGGAATGTGTGAATGTGTGAAACTTGTTGAGCAGCTCTTCTCCAACTCAGACTCCATGAAGAGGTCGCATCAGGTTTCCATGAGAAAACTTTTGTTTCAGACTTTTCTCTCTTTCCTGGTTGAGGGGATTACACACTGCTGCTATTATTATAATATATATATTTATTGTATCATCATTCAGAAACACTAGGATGTCTGAACATCAAGATAATCTAACTGGAGGCAATACAAGTAAATACATATCTATGATAATAGTCAGATTTAGAATAAAAGTAAATAAATATTTATAATAGTCATATTTACAATAAAAGTAAATAAATATTTATAATAGTTAGATCTCAAATACAAGTAAGTTATAATCATTAAAGGGCGAGCATGTGTACAACAGCATGTATTGTGTGTCAAACAGTCTCTTTGTAGTTCATTGTTCCTGTGTTCCTCTGTCTGTGTTGGAGATCTTAGAAGACTTCTACGGTTCAGATCTGCCAAAACATCAAAACAGTTAAATAAAATACAAAACAACAGTTTCAATTCAATGATTGTACAAGGCTTTTTTTCTTATTAAGAACAATGTGTATTCACTATCAAAGCAGGAATGAGGGAGTGTTCTGAGGATGGAGACATCTCCTCTCTCCTCCTCTCCTCTCTCCTCCTCTCCTCCTCTTCTCCTCTCCTCTCTCTCTCTCCTCCTCCTCTCTCCTCTCTCCTCTCTCCTCTCCTCTCCTCCTCTCTCTCCTCCTCCTCTCTCCTCCCTCTCCTCTCTCCTCTCTCCTCCTCCTCCTCTCTCCTCCTCTCTCCTCTCCTCTCCTCAGATCACACTGAGCTCTGTTCTATCCAGACGTCTCACAATGCTTCTCCTCCCGCTGATCTTTGGGATTGTTCTTCTTTTTACCGGGTTCCTCTTCTAAAGGAGGGTTTAGTGTTCAGGTATGAAAGCTTCAGACGGCTCACTTAAAGTCACATGTTACAGAACAGGAAGTCAGCACCCCTCATGTTAGTTTGTGACATATCTCCACTCGTCGCTGCTTCTTCTCTTTGTTTTTGTTTTTTAAAGTCAGAATCTTTTCTAGCTTTGCTCATCATTTTGATGAACTTACTTCAGGGTTAAGGTGTTTCATTTATTTTGTCCAACTCTTTTTTTTGTTTTAAACTAATCTGAATATTGTGTTTCCTCAGCCGACAGCCTGAAATGTAATTATTGTTCACCGGGAGAACCAGCAAACTGCACCGGCTCACAAATAGAATGCCGTCTGCCAGGTCATCGGTGTGGTGCTTTAACTACACCACAGTCATACCCAGGTACGGTCCATGGTGATGCTTCGTTTTATGGTTAAACTGCTCCGCCCGTCCGGGTCCACTCAGGCTCCTCTCTGGTTTCATGTGGTTCACGTTCAAATCTTTTCAACTCTAAAGGCTGTACTCTGGCTGCACACTGTGGTGAGGGATCCATCAACTGCGGAGACCTTAAAACCGCGTTCTCCAGCAGGTGTTGCAGCTGACTTCACCTTAATCACACCCAGCTGTTAATCCATCCTCACCACTACGACCCTGTGTCAACGTGAGACGGGTTTAGGTGTTAAAATAATCATTTAAATAAATGATATATATGAATCTACATTTTAACATATATAAGTTGTATAATCTTGTCTGTTGCCATATTAACATACTTTATACATGTGGTCATTGGAGAGCTTCATAGAGGCACTCAGAGGAGAACAGTTCTGAACAGTTTGTTTTATCTTACAGAGCCCAGCAGAACCGGTCCAAACGGTAAAAAGTGCTTCTACTGTGACCAACTTGACTGCAGCAAACATGTGACCTGTGAGGGAATCGAGGACTTCTGCATCACGACAGACTGTAAGAAGCCTCTCGCCTCAAACATCTCGTCTGCTCCACATGTTCCCTCTGCTCAGACCGAGGTTCTAGGAGGTGATGCACTGACATCCTTCTCGTTCTCTCAGTGAGTGCAGGAAATGGATCGGTTCCCGTGAAGGGCTGTGCCTCCAAGCTCATCTGCTCACCTGAAGCCGACGGTCTGCCGGGAGTCCTCAGAGCAAACAGAACCTGCTGTCAGGGGGATTTCTGCAACCGCGGCAGCATCCGAGGAGCCGACCTCCTGCTCCTGGTGGCTCCTCCTCTGCTCCTCTCTGTGGTCCAGCTCTCCTGAAGGCTGGAGACGGCAGCAGAACCCCAGCTGCTCTTCTCACAGAGCTCACACCCTCATCCTCTCACCTGAGGAGGAGGAGGTTCAGCAGGAAAACATTAGAATATGCTTTAGTAGAGTTGTGTTTTCCATCGGTGTCTCATCAGCTGTTTTCTAACCAGAGTTTTGTCTTTTCTTTAGCATGTTGTCTATAAAACAGCAACTGTCCTGCACAGAATGTCTCTATATATGAGAGCAGTATTGTTAACCTGAAACCTGTTTTAATTATCAAGAATGAATACATTCCTCAGATTCATGCTGTGTCCCGTTTTCAGTTTGAAGGTTGTACATGGAATAGTTGAAGCTTTAGAAGTACAAGTACATTTACCATGACGAGTAACACAAATACTACTAACACAATCTGCCAGATGTTACTGAACAACGGAAAGCGCCTAAAGGTGAGACGGACACAGCTCAGATATGGTAAATAAAACCAGAAACCCATGCAGGTTTTACCCAGTAAAATAAGCAAAATAACTTCAATAATAATAAACCAGTAAAACAATAACTATAGAATAATAATAAACCAGTAAAATAATAACTATAGAATAATAAACCAGTAAAACAATAACTATAGAATAATAATAAACCAGTAAAATAATAACTATAGAATAATAAACCAGTAAAACAATAACTATAGAATAATAATAAACCAGTAAAATAATAACTATAGAATAATAAACCAGTAAAATAATAACTATTAAATAATAATAAATCAGGAAAATAATACCTATAAAATAATAATAAACCAGTAAAATAATAACTATAGAATAATAAACCAGTAAAATAATAACTATTAAATAATAATAAATCAGTAAAATAATAATACCTATAAAATAATAATAATAAACCAGTAAAATAGGTGCATAAATCTGTTGTTTTTTAGCTGTAGTTTGGTGTTGCAGCAACATCGTTTTATAAAACAACTGAAGACAGAACAGGAAACGTTTCTACCAAAGTCAGACTTTATTACAAAAACACAAACAAAGTCTTCAACATTATCATGATAATAATATTAATAATAATAAATGCTAAACACAGCCTCCATCTGTCCAACAGGATGGATTCCTGTCCGTCCAGCAGCCGGAGGACGTGGAGGTCAGAGGTCATCATGCAGAGCTGTCACTCTTCCTGCTGCTGTGGACTTCCTTCCTCTGGAGGACCTGACTGGACAAACTCTCCACCTCGGCCACCTGAGCCAGTAACTGGGCGAGAGCAGCGTTCTGATCCAGAGAGAGAGAGAGAGAGAGGAGGAGTTAACGGTGTTTACATTATATGAATCCTGGTCTCGGTGACGTCATGTGACTCACCAGCTGATCCAGGTGCTCTCCGGCGGACGGACTGCAGCGGACCGAGTTCAGCTTCTCGTCCAGAGTCTCTATGAAGTCCAGCAGCATCCTCACCAGGTCCACCACGAACCTGAACCACAGCAGACCAGTCCCATTATCACGAGCTACAGACCTGGACCCGGACCGGGTCTCTGGATCCAGATCAGCCGGGACGTTACCTGTGCAGGTGAGCCTGAACGGGCAGGTTGGTGCGACCCAGCGGCCTCATGAGTCTCTGCCTCAGACGGTTCTGGTCCTTCAGGAGGTCCTGCAGGTGACCGCAGAACATCTGCAGCATCTGGAACCTCCGAGCTGCAGGAGAGCAGAGACACCAGATATTTATGATTCTGTTCTTTGAAACTTGACATGTTTGTAGACTCAGTTCTGGTCGCTCTGCTAGTTGGGTATGTTTCTCTCAAAAATGAACTTATTTCACTGTTAAATCTTCAAAGTTCAACTGATGAAGAGTTGGTTTGTGTTTGAAACAATAGGTTTGTTTTGTTTAAAGTCCAGATAAGTCTGCTGATGATCTTCGTTTCTCTGTTTCCTTCAGTGTTTGTGGGAAAAAGAAGAAGAAGAGTTTAATGTTAAAGAGAGAAACGGACTCACTGAGGTGGAAGCTGTGCGTGACGTCGGCGCTCTGCTTCTCCTTCTGCAGCAGCTCCGTCTGAAGCTGCAGCTGAAGAAAGAAACAACGATTCAGCTTCTTAACAAAGACGTCAAATGTTTCAGCAAAATAAAAATAAATCTGTTGGGTTTAAAACGTTCAACCATTAAACTCATTTAAGTTGAGGGATACGACGAGGAAAATAAAACTCAATTTATTTATTATTATTATTTATTCTATTGATGTTTTTTTTATTTTCAATGAAGCCAGAATTTATTTTTACTGATATTACTTTTAACGTTTAAAGTTCATGAATCATTTACTGTCGTTCTGCACATATAAATGAAGTTATAATCTTAAATAATATCATCAATTAAATTTGGGCTAAATATTATAATCTGATTTATTAAAGACTTAATGAATCCAGGGATGTCACACTTCATGACATCATGTTTCTCAGATGAACAGGATGTGACGTCGGACTGAGGCGTACCTGGTCCAGCTGTCTCTGCGTTCTGATTCGCTGTTCAGCCTCGTGCAGGTGAGAGGAGAAGGCGGGGCTCAGCCTGGAGGAGGCGGAGTCTATTTCCTCCTGAGGACAGGTAGAGACATCCATCATTTACACAACCCGCCTGTTATTATTTGATTAAATGTGCATTGTATATTTTTATTGTTAGAATCAGTGTGTTGACCTGTTTGAGTCAATAACTAACTGAATGAATTTAGTTTTTTCTGATGGACTCTTGTGTTTACATCTTTAAGAGTAATGTAATGTAATGTAATGTAATGTAATGTAATGTAAGTGAGCACCTACAACATAAAATAGTTTCTATGAATGAAAGAATAAAACCTCCGACCTGAGACAAGATGTCTTTAGAGACACATCTGGACAACAGGCTGGCAGCTGGAGTCACTGAGAACGGAGACAAATCCCACTGATACATCTGAAACAAGAGAACATGAATAAAGAAAGAAAGAAGAAACAAGAGAGAAATAAATAAAGAAGATGAAACAAGAGAGAAATAAATAAATAAAGAAGATGAAACATAAATAAATAAATGAAGATGAAACATAAATAAATAAAGAAGATGAAACAAGAGATAAATAAATAAATAAAGAAGATGAAACATAAATAAAGAAGATGAAAAATAAATAAATAAATAAAGATGAAACATAAATAAATAAAGAAGATGAAACATAAATAAATAAATAACATAAATAAATAAATAAAGAAGATGAAACATAAATAAATAAATAAAGAAGATGAAACATAAATAAATAAAGAAGATGAAACATAAATAAATAAATAAATAAATAAATAAAGAAAATGATGAAACATAAATAAATAAATAAAGAAGATGAAACATAAATAAAGAAGATGAAAATAAATAAATAAAGAAAGAAACATAAATAAAGAAGATGAAACATAAATAAATAAATAAAGAAGATGAAACATGAAAAATAAATAAATAAAGAAGATGAAACATAAATAAATAAATAAATAAAGATGAAACATAAATAAATAAATAAAGAAGATGAAACATAAATAAATAAATAAATAAATAAAGAAGATGAAACATAAATAAATAAATAAAGAAGATGAAACATAAATAAATAAAGAAGATGAAACATAAATAAATAAATAAATAAATAGACCCGGATGTGTTCGTGGCGGTAACACAGAGTCCGTTAAAGAAGCTTTACACAGAAGGAACACTGTGAGGGTTCTTCTCACCGTCTGTAGGAGAGGAACCTTCTGTCTGGAACATCAACATCAACACCGACACCAGCACCGACACCAACACCGGTCCACGGAACCAACGTGCGTCTGCTGCTTCTTCTTCTGCTTCTTCTTCTTCTTCTTTCTTCTTCTTCTTCTGCTTCTTCTTCTTCTTCTTCTTCTGTTGCTTCTTCTTCTTCTTCTGCTTCTTCTTCTTCTTCTTCTTCTTCTTCTTCTTCTTCTTCTTCTTCTTCTTCTTCTGCTTCTTCTTCTTCTTCTTCTTCTTCTTCTCTTCTTCTGCTTCTTCTTCTGTTTCTTCTTCTTCTGCTGCTTCTTCTTCTTCTGCTTCTTCTTCTTCTTCTTCTTCTGCTTCGGGGTTTAACGGCAGCTGTCGCGTTGCTGCCCCCTCCTGGAGGGAGTGAACTCCTACAGGTTCCTCCGTGTGTATTCATCCTAAACATGTTCAATGTTCATATACAAGTAATAAAACCACAGAAGGCCATTACATATGTTTCTGTTTTTATCTGATAGTGTTCTATCATTCATCTAACTTGTATCTTAATTATATTACACTACACTTGACTCTCTATAATAAACCACACTATACTGTTTTATATGTGATACTCTATCCGATGTTATATTGATGATATTATTATGTTATACTATATTAATACATTTTACCATAAACTATATCTCATATACATAACTTACCAGATCATAAAATACTAAATAACCACTTTTATGTTTATATATTACAGATGTTTGCATTCCTAAAATATCTGGTGGAGGCTAATGGTCGTACTGGTCTGAACAGAACCCTCTATGTGATGGGAAACACAATGGAAAGTGTGAATATTGTGGAGAGAAAGAAACATGTTTTATTGTTTGATTTAGAGACAGATGTTAAAAGATGCACTAAGAGAGACTGGAGGGCAAAATATCAGTAATGTCATTCTAGAAGATCAATAAGACTAGTGAATGGAATTTGAGAATTATTAATGTTATTTTTCATTTGTATATTCTTTTGTTCGTTTATTTTCCATTGTCTTTATTAGTTTTTTCGTATTTCTTTATGTTTGGTGGACGTATTAGAGGGAGTCAGAGTAAAATTACTTGTACCACAGTTTAGAAATACTCAAAAGCACTAGCACCAAAATATATTTACAAAAGTAAAAATACTCATAATAATAATAATATAATAATATAATCTTATGTATTATAATTATTGATGCATGAATGTGTTGAGATGGTAAAGCTGGAGCTCATTTTAATAACTTTATATAATCTATAATTATAAATCACCATTTATTTATTCACACTTTCTTTATTAGATTTACAAGAAACATAAACAATATAGAACTAAATACATTTACAAACCAACACAACAAACAGAATAAAATAAATAAATAATAAATAAAACAAGAAGAGGTTAAGAAAGTGTAGTTCTCCCAGAGACCGGCAGGTGGCGGTAAGGCGCCCGGAAGCTGTTTGTCAACCGCCAATAAAAACTCGAAGAAGAAGAAGAGGTGACGTTGCGCTGTTCCCATTGGCTCACACAGCCTCGGCCGCTCCGCGTCACGGCCGCAGCGCGTCTGCTCCTCTGCAGTCTGAGTGTTGGTCAAACATCAGTGACTCTTCTGAGCGGAGAGGAAGGCCTCGTCCTGTCCGGTGAGCATGCTAACGCTGCTATGCTAACGCTGCTATGCTAACGCTGCTATGCTAGTGCTGCTATGCTAGCGCTGCTATGCTAACGCTGCTATGCTAACGCTGCTATGCTAACGTTAGCTTTGTGCTCATAAACAGGAAGTCGTCACTGTGTTGACTGTGAGACAGATACACAACAGTTTATACTGTTTACTATGTTCATACTGTTTATACTGTTTATTATGTTTATTATGTTCATACTGTTTATACTGTTTATTATGTTTATAATCATAATGTTTATACTGTTTATTATGTTTATAATCATAATGTTCATACTGTTTATACTGTTTATTATGTTTATAATCATAATGTTCATACTGTTTATACTGTTTATTATTTATTATGTTCATACTGTTTATACTGTTTATACTGTTTATTATGTTCATTATGTTCATACTGTTTATACTGTTTATTATGTTTATTATGTTCATAATGTTCATACTGTTTATACTGTTTATTATGTTCATAATCATAATGTTTATTATGTTTATACTGTTTATTATGTTCATAATGTTCATACTGTTTATACTGTTTATTATGTTTATTATGTTCATAATGTTCATACTGTTTATACTGTTTATACTGTTTATTATGTTCATAATCATAATGTTTATTATGTTTATACTGTTTATTATGTTCATAATGTTTATACTGTTTATTATGTTCATTATGTTTATTATGTATCATAATGTTCATATGTTTATACTGTTTATACTGTTTATTATGTTTATTATGTTCATAATGTTTATTATGTTTATACTGTTTATTATGTTCATAATGTTTATACTGTTTATTATGTTCATAATGTTTATTATGTTTATTATGTTCATAATGTTCATACTGTTTATACTGTTTATTATGTTCATAATCATAATGTTTATTATGTTCATAATCATAATGTTCATACTGTTTATACTGTTTATTATGTTCATACTGTTTATACTGTTTATTATGTTTATTATGTTCATAATCATTATGTTCATACTGTTTATACTGTTTATTATGTTTATTATGTTCATACTGTTTATACTGTTTATTATGTTTATAATCATAATGTTTATACTGTTTATAATGTTCATTATGTTCATAATGTTTATTATGTTATATAATGTTTATAATGTTTTATAATGTTTTATGTTTATTATGTTTATTATGTTTCTGTTTATACTGTTTATTATGTTTATAATGTTTATACTGTTTATAATGTTTATTATGTTTATTATGTTCATAATGTTTATACTGTTTATTATGTTTATACTGTTTATTATGTTTACTGTTTTACTGTTTATATGTTCATATATGTTTATATGTTTATTATGTTCATACTGTTTATTATGTTTATACTGTTTATTATGTTTATTATCATTATGTTTATTATGTTCATTATGTTTTTATGTTTTATGTTTATACATTATGTTTTTATGTTTTATGTTCATACTGTTTATTATGTTTATTATCATATGTTTATTATGTTTATACTGTTTATAATGTTTATTATCATTATGTTTATTATGTTTTATATGTTTACTATGTTCATACTGTTTATACTGTTTATTATGTTCATAATCATAATGTTTATTATGTTTATACTGTTTATTATGTTCATAATGTTCATTATGTTCATAATGTTTATTATGTTCATTATTATTATTATTATTATTATTATTATTATTGTTGTTATTAATGCATCAGAGCTAACGAGCTAATGCTGCTAGCTCCTCCAGCCTGTTGCTTGTTGGTGATGACTGTGTCTTCTTCTTCTTCGGCAGTGACTTCACCGTCTGATCTCATCAACACCGTAGAAGAAGAGCAGGAGGAGCAGGAGGAGCAGGAGGAGCAGCTGACCCTGTCTGGACATGAAGGCTGACATGAGCTTCACTTCAGCTCCAGGTTCTCTGCTGTAGATCAGGAGAGTGGAGCTGTTACGTCAGTGCCTGTGTGCCCGCAGAGAGAGAGAGACAGACGGGCAGACAGACAGACGGGCAGACAGGCAGACAGACAGGCAGGCAGACAGACACAGACAGACAGGCAGGTAGACAGACAGGCAGGCAGGCAGACAGACAGGCAGACAGACAGGCAGGTAGACAGGCAGACAGACAGACAGGCAGGCAGACAGACAGACAGAGAGACAGACAGGCAGACAGACAGGGGGGTACCTGGCTCCAGGGTCCAGATGGGGAACAGTGCACTGAAGTCTCACCTGGAAACCTCCCAGAAGACCGGAGTGTTCCAGCTGACAGGGAAAGGACTGCAGGAGGTGAGAGACACACCTGTTCTCTGCGATGACGTCATCCTGTTTATGGCTAAACACGGCTCTGATGACACAGAAATAATCTGCTGTTTGCACCAAAAACACAAAGAGACCAGAGTCACTGCACGCTAGATCTGAGTGTTCCACAAAAAGTTTCTCTATTGTATTTTATTTATGGATTTATGGATTTATGGATTTACGTACCTGTGAACATTAGTCAAGAGTTCAGTGTAAATGTGACAGAGTTAGCTGTAGAGATCATTTATATCTGTAGTCTATGGGCAGGTTATTACAAGTTAGTGACCTCATATTATCAGTAGAGTTCAGCAGCAAACACTACAGTATATCACAATAATAAACATAAACACACGACAAGGTAAAAACAATGAGCGTATGTAATAGAGATGAGGTAGTGTGATCACTGTGTTTACTGTCATTAAAGGCCGTCTCTTTAGTTTGTGATTAAAGGTAATTAGTGATTCTGAAATAAAGAGCAGATCATATTAATATTTACTGAGTTTCTGGCCGTCTGTCGGACAAAACAAGACATTTGAAGACGTTAACTTTGTGCTGTTTTCTTGTTTACGGACCAAATGATTTCATGAAACATAATAAGCAGATAAATCAATAATGAAATTCATCTTATTACAAACCTTAAATAATATTAAATATGTTCACTCATCTCTATATAAAACCTGAGGATGTGATTCACAGTTGTCAGCAGCTGGAGCTCTTCCGTAGAGTTGATCTTCATAATAATAATAATAATAATAATAACTTTAAAAACAGAGTTTACAAAGTGCTTTGACAGAGAAAGCAGAAAAAGAAAGACGATAAAACCATAATGAGGCCCAAACCCACAAAACAGGACGATATTTACCACGTTAAAACCAACCGATGCCATAGAAATGAACAAACAAATAAAATAAGTCAAATAAACGAATCTAATAAAAGAAAGCATTAAAGCGACGACATCCAGAAAGAGCCAGTCTGTAAAAATGTGTTTTAAGAAGTGATTCCAAAGAGATCTGTGGTTTCAGTTTCCAGAGGAGCTGCAGAGACTCATCGCCAACCTGCGGACCGTCGACCTCTCCGGGAACAAGATCGAGCTCCTTCCCGCCGCCATCGGGAACTTCCTGCAGCTCAAGAGTCTGACGCTCAACTCCAACAGGCTCAGTGAGTGTTTGAGAGGAAACACAGACATCTGTAATTAATAATCTGTAAATGATTCATCTAATTAATAATCTGTAAATGATTAATCTCTAATTAATAATCTGTAAATGATTAATCTCTAATTAATAATCTGTAAATTATTAATCTCTAATTAATAATCTGTAAATTATTAATCTCTAATTAATAATCTGTAAATGTATTTTATACGGTCTTTTAATCGTGTGCTTTTATGTTTATGTTTTTATTTCTTGATATTTTCTATTTGTATTGACCTGCTGCCTTTGGAAAGCACTTTGTGCTCCAAGTTTAAAAAGTGCTTTAAAATAAAATAATAATTATTCTAATTATTATTTAAACATGGAGGTCAACAGATGTGGTTCTGCTGTGATCCGGCTCTACGTGTCACCTTAACCTCCAGATGTTTCTGTCCTCAGCCAGTCTCCCCAGTGAGATCGGGAAACTGAAGAAGCTGGAGACTCTGAGTCTGAATGGGAACCGGATCCAGCAGCTGCCCCCCACTCTGGGCCAGCTCAGAGCTCTGCGGACCCTCAACCTGTCCGGGAACCAGATCTCAGAGTTCCCCCCCGGACTGGGGACCCTGAGGCACCTG
>NC_072463.1:547191-549691 GCF_027596085.1 Anoplopoma fimbria | reverse complement strand
TTGCTGCTTTAACCAGTTAACCAGACAACCAGTTAACCAGACAACCAGTTAACCAGACAACCAGACCACCAGACAACCAGACAACCAGTTATCCAGACAACCAGTTAACCAGACAACCAGTTAACCAGACAACCAGACAACCAGTTAACCAGATAACCAGATAACCAGACAACCAGTTAACCAGATCACCAGACAACCAGTTAACCAGACAACCAGTTAACCAGACCACCAGACCACCAGACAACCAGTTAACCAGACAACCAGACAACCAGTTAACCAGACAACCAGTTAACCAGACAACCAGACCACCAGACAACCAGATAACCAGACAACCAGTTAACCAGACAACCAGACAACCAGACCACCAGTTAACCAGACCACCAGACCACCAGACCACCAGACAACCAGTTAACCAGACAACCAGTTAACCAGACCACCAGACCACCAGACAACCAGTTAACCAGACAACCAGATAACCAGACCACCAGTTAACCAGACAACCAGTTAACCAGACAACCAGATAACCAGACCACCAGACAAAGTATTTCTACATTTCTCCTGTTTACCAATGAAGTTTAGTGTGAGGACGGTTCCAGGCTGTTACCGAGGGAACTGTGAGGGAACAGAGGGAACAGAGGGAACATGAGGGAACTGTGGGAACAGTGGGAACAGTGAGGGAACATGAGGGAACAGTGAGGGAACATGAGGGAACAGTGAGGGAACAGTGTGAACAGTGAGGGAACAGTGTGAACTGAGGGAACAGTGTGAACAGAGGGAACAGTGAGGGAACAGTGTGGGAACAGTGAGGGAACATGAGGGAACAGTATGGAACAGTGAGGGAACATGAGGAAACAGTGTGAACAGTGAGGGAATATGAGGGGTGAACATGAGGGAACAGAGGGAACAGTGTGGGAACAGTGAGGGAACAGTGAGGGAACAGTGAGGGAACAGTGAGGGAACAGTGAGGGAACAGTGAGGGAACATGAGGGAACAGTGTGGGAACAGTGTGGGAACAGTGGGAACAGTGAGGGAACAGTGAGGGAACATGAGGGAACAGAGGGAACATGAGGGAACATGAGGGAACAGTGAGGGAACAGTGAGGGAACATGAGGGAACGTGAGGGAACAGTGAGGGAACAGTGAGGGAACAGTGAAGGAACAGTGAGGGAACGTGAGGGAACAGTGAGGGAACATGAGGGAACAGTGAGGGAACGTGAGGGAACAGTGAGGGAACAGTGAGGGAACATGAGGGAACAGTGAGGGAACAGTGAGGGAACAGTGAGGGAACATGAGGGAACTTCAGTGTTAGTCAATGATCAGATCTGTGAACATTGATGTGAAAGTCACATTTTACACGCGTCAAACTTCTGCCTCTAACCATACAAACCAGCTGCAGGAGGTCAAAGGTCACAGGTCACGTGACATTAACTCCTGACTGATTTGTAGAAAGATTTTATTATGAAAAAAATCTAGAAAACTGAACGATTAAAAAAAAAAATACTAAACACGGTAAAAATCACTCAACAACATTGAAAATCTACCAATTAAGAGAAGTATATATTTTGTCGTCGTATTAAATACAAAATAATTCAGTTTGTACAAGAATAACAACACATCACTTTTTTACATTTAGTTAGATCAAAGTTTTGAGAAACTGAAAGTTTTGGTGAGACAGTGTAACACTATTAATATATATATATATATATATATTTATATTTATATATATATAAAGATCAGTTTGTTTACTATAAAGATCAGCTGCTCTCAGAGATGAGCTGCAGTGATCAATAAATGAAGTGTTTCCTCTTTCTGATAAACAAACATTACATTCTTTCAGCTTCTCAAATGGGACAATTTGCTGCTTTTCATGTCTTATATGATAATAAATGAATATTTTTGTGGGTTTTGAATGTTTGTCGCACAGAAAACTTGACATTTGAAGATGTGACATGTGACAGAAGAAAATATGACGGAAATATTTCACTGTCAGATTATTGATCCGACGTGAGACTTTTAATGAATTACCAGAGAGATGTGTTCAGGGTCCTGAAGTCAGAGTTGAGGTGAGAATATTAACAGAAGTTGAATTAGTTAAAAACAAAAGTGACCCCAGCGTGTGTTTACAATCCGAGCTCAGAACAGAATCATGTGTTTAAAAGGTGTAAACATGAATGTGGATTGAAGCGGAGTGATCAGACGCTGCTCTCCTCTCTCCTGCAGGCGTGTCGTTCACGAAGCATCCGTCCAATCAGACGGTGTCTCAGGGCAACGCGGCGAGGCTGGGCTGTGCAGTCCAGGGTCTGACGGAACCGGACATCTTCTGGAGGAAAGACGGAGAGAAACTGTACAGCACCGACCAGATGTTCATCACACTGGGAGAGCAGCACTGGGAGACCTACCACAGGTACACGACTATACACATACACATACACATACACATACATATACATATACATGTGTGTATATATATATATATGTATATATATATACGTATATATATG
>NC_072463.1:512191-542191 GCF_027596085.1 Anoplopoma fimbria | reverse complement strand
CACCGTGGTCGGACTGCTGCTCACCGGCGCCGCTCACCGCCACGAGAAAGAGACGCAGTTTGGGTAAAAAAACAAAACACCACAAAGCTTAAAACCTGACTCCGCCGCTGAAAGTAGTCCCCACTAATGCACTATTCCCTCCTGTTGGTTGGATTCAAACTACAGAGAATTAGTGATGGAACTACATATTGTATGTTTTTAAAGTCATCTTCAGTTGGAACCAACAGGTTGTTGGTTCTCATCTGAAACTCTCCGTGTCTTCAGGTCGGCCTTTAAGGCTCCGGGTCCAGAGAGCTCGGTCTCCTTCACGGCGGCTCGGTCCTTCAACAGGAACTGTGCGGAGCTGCAGGACTCCACATGTGAGTTATTCTGACACTTTAACCTTTTAAGTAAACAATCAATGTCTCTGTCGGTTTGTTTTTATTGACTTCCTGCAGTTTGTAGTAAGATCGACTGAAACCTGAGAACCTGATCAGGTGACTTTCAGTTTCAGAATAAAAGTGTTTCCTGTAAACAGACGTCCTTCAGCCGTCTGTTTACAGGAAACACTGCTACCTGTATCACACCGCCTCTCAGCCAATCACATCGTCCGTCTGATGTCACTCTGATGTCAGACTAAATGTGGAGGTGTTGAGTTAGAGAGAAGCTGCTGCAGGAACCACTAGCTTAACGCAGCACAGTCAGGGGGAGAGGTGCACTGTGGGTAATGTAGTCGAGAATGTGTGGAATAAAAAAAAGATCCATTTATATCATAATTTCTTTATAAAAAGTGTGTGTGTGTGTGTGTGTGGACAGTGGACAGTCTCGGTATAAACGAGGACCTGAAGAACAAACTGCAGGACGTTCTGATTCCAGAGCGTCTGCTCACACTGGGACACATGCTGGGGAAAGGTAACACAACTACACACTAGTACACACACTAATACACACAAAGTGAATGAATGAAGTGAACCTTTAAACTAAGTGAATGAAGTGAAGCGTGTGTTTACCTGTGCAGGTGAGTTCGGCTCGGTGCGGGAGGCGTTCCTGAAGACGGAGGACTCGTCCGTCATGAAGGTGGCGGTCAAAGTGCTGAAATGTATGACGTTTCTTCTTCTTTGGTGTTCATTAGTGTGGTGAAAGGAAGTGATGAAACATAACGAAGGAAAAGCTGTGGGGGTTTAAATACATTACATTACATTACAGTCATTTAGCAGACGCTTTTATCCAAAGCGACTTACAGGAAGTGTAATGAAGGAAATTAAAGTGTGTTCGCTAACGCTGAAACCACAGGTGTGAAATGTCATAAATGTTTTTGTTTGTTTATCTAATAGATTACAGGAGATGAAGTTTGTGCTGAAACACTTCTAGCAGTTGAAGTGTTGAGTTGAGGTGTAGGCAGATGAAATCAGTTGAATTAGAATCATGACGGAGTCTGAAATGATACGAACAATGAAAGCGGAGCAACAGTGAAGGAGTAAGAACTGAAAGCAGAAGAAGCGTTGGCCGATATTTTAGATTAAAGCAGTTAAGTGCAATTAATAAAATCTATTTAAGTGTCAGGATTTAACATCTTAGGCTGATTAACAGTTCCTGACTTAGTTGTACCAATGTCACCTCGGGTGAGAGCCGGTATTGAACATACGGCAGCAGGAGAGTGTGATGTCAATGGAAGTGTCCTAGAGGCTTGGTTTAGTAGACCAGCGTCCAGTGGAGGTGAGCATTAAAGCAGTTGAGGTGTCATTTAAAGTGTAAACGTTGAAATCAGTTGAAGTATAATCATAAAAGTGTTTGAACAGTTGAGGAACAAGAACTGAAAGCAGTTGAAGCGTTGGTTGATGTCGAAGTTAAAGTGAAAACAATAAAATCAACTGAAATGTCAGCTGAAGTCTGAATTAGTTGAATAGTTGAGGTTAAAAGCAGCTAGAACGTCACTTGATGAGTAAGCACTGAAAGCAGTGGAAGTGGTTTCATTGATTAAAGGGCAACACTGGAAACAGCAGCAGCTGTTAGTTTGGCCGCACGTCACTGGAGAATCAACGTTTGATGTGTTTTCAACAAAAAAACAGTTTAAATACAGTTGAAGTGTAAGTAATGAAAACAATTGATTTGAAGTTGAAGCGGTAGGTGAAGTAGTTTAAATTTGTTAACTGTAAATATCTGAATTGTCAGCTGGTCCTTAAGCCGTGAAGAGAATGAATCTGTTAAGTTGAGTCGAGGCTGAAAGCAGTTGAAGCGTCGTTTGATATTTAAATAGTGAGAGAAGTTCAAAGTGTTTCAACTGAGAATCAGTTGAAGGGTCCGTTAACGTGTGTGTGCGTTGTGCGTGCGTGCGTGCGTGCGTGTGTGTGTGTGTGTGTGTCAGCTGACATCACTTCGTCATGTGACATCGAGCAGTGTCTGAAGGAGGCGGCCTACATGAAGGACTTCCATCATCCAAACGTCATCCAGCTCATCGGTAACACACACACACATCACAAGAGGTCAAAGGTCACACGGTTTGACTGACAGTTTGTCCCGTCCAATAGGAGTGAGTCTTCACCGGCGTGCGGGCCAGCGGCTGCCGATCCCGATGGTGGTTCTGCCATTCATGAAGCACGGAGATCTGCACACGTTCCTGCTGCTGTCCCGACTCGGAGAACTTCCTGTTGTGAGAGAACGTTGAGCGGAACATAACAAGGCTTTGTTTTCATGTTTGGACCCGTTGACGAGCAGTAACTCACAGAAAGAACACAAAACTGATGTTTCACATTAAAATAGAATATTAAAATCTACAAAACATATTTTTATTTATTATATTTAGTTTATATGTAAAGTTGCAACTACTGATTATTACAATATCAATTAATCTGCCAATTATTTTCTAAATCAATTAATAAGAGTTTGGTCCATTAAAATATAGAAAAATAGCTTTTTTCATTTAATTTAATAAATGAAGAAAAATGGCTTTTTTTCATTTAATTTAATTAAAATAAAGAAAAATGGCTTTTTTAAAATAAAGTCATTTTCTGGAGGGTGTTTGTTAATTAGGTGTCTAAAAGGTGTTTTGTAAATTGACTCCTATGTATTCTGATAATCACTGTTATTACCTGTGCAGGTAATTCATGTCACATTAATCTTTTGGTGTGTTTCATTTAAGAACTTTGAGTTCTGCAGCAGTTTTTGTTATTATTGATATTATTTAATGAATTAAGAGACAATGAATTCAGACTTATAGCTGACATTTCTGACCGTGTCTCCTCATCTCCTCGTCCCCTTCTCTCTCCTTGTCTCTTCATCTCCTCATGTCTTTGTCTCTTCAACTCCTTGTCTTTGTCTCTTTATCTCCTTGTCCCTCCACCAGGACTTGTCTGTGCAGACTCTGCTGCGCTTCATGTTGGACATCTCTCGGGGGATGGAGTACCTGAGCGGTCGGAGCATCATCCACCGAGACCTCGCCGCCCGAAACTGCATGTCAGTCCTCCAATCAGCTGGCAGAAATATCAGGCCACGCCCCCTCATTTACATACAGCTCAAACAGACTCCAGACAAAAAATACCACTTTTAGATTTGTTTTTAGATAACTACTTGTGTTCTGCTGCATGAACCATAAATGAACAAGTTCCTCCTTTTGTTTATAAGAAATAATAACTAATTTACCTGTGTGTGTGTGTGTGTGTCCAGGCTGAATGAGAACATGACGGTGTGTGTGGCAGACTTCGGTCTCTCTAAGAAGATCTACAGTGGAGATTATTACAGACAGGGCTCCGTCTCTAAACTTCCTGTGAAGTGGATCGCTCTGGAGAGTCTGGCTGACAACGTGTACACAACACAGAGCGACGTGGTACTGACTCTCTCACACACACACAGGCAGAGACACACCTAGTCTGACACTACACAGTACAATCCTTTAATTATCCTGGTTTGTGTGTGTGTGTGTGTGTGTGTCTCAGTGGGCGTTTGGCGTGGCGATGTGGGAGATCATGACTCGAGGTCAGACTCCGTACCCCGGTGTGGAGAACTCAGAGATCTACGAGTATCTGATCAAAGGAGAGCGACTGAAGAAACCTCCAGACTGCAGAGACGACATGTGAGTCACCAGCACAGATACATTTTTATATATATATATATTTTTTTTTTATTAAGTCACTGCTTCCTGTGTTAGAGCTGCATTCTCTCTGCTGTCCAGCAGGGGGCGACTCCTCTGGTTGTATAGAAGTCTATGAGAAAATGACTCTACTTCTCTCTTGATTTATTCCCTCAGTAAACATTGTAAACATGAGTTTATGGTCTCAATCTCTAGTTTCAAGTCTTCTTCAATACAGCATGATGTTCATTTAGTAAATGATGCTCCATTTAGAGTCAAACAGACCATAAAGCAGGGGATGCTTTAGGGCGGGGCTACACACTGATTGACAGGTCGACAACAGGAAGTTGTTGTTCATGTTTTTGTCTTATAACTTTAACTCTTTAGTGTGATTTCACTTCATCAGAGTACTACTACTATATACTAGTACTATATACTGTACATACAACTCTACTACTGTACATGTATACTTCATTAGTTTTCTTTCTTGTATTTCATTTTACATACAATTATGGAGTTATACTAGAATATTAATCTTACAGGTTATCCTCCAGAACTACTATCTATTTTACTTTATTAAAATTATTATTACTTTATTCTCATAAGTTAATTTTGTCACCTCAGCAGATTGTGAAATATCATTTTTTCTTCATGTGTTATAAGGAATAAGGGATCAATAATTCCTGAAGATCAACAACTTCTTCTTCTCTACTTCCGGTCAGATATGAGGTCATGCACAGCTGCTGGAGTCCCGTCCCTAAATGTCGTCCCAGCTTCCAGCAGCTGGTCGCTCAGCTGGAGGCGCTGAGTCTCAGTCTGTGCCCCGCCCCCCCGCTGCTCTACGTCAACCTGGAGGGGGAGGAGGAGGAGGGAGGGGGGGCGGTCGGGGTGAGGGCCCCGGGGCCGCAGGAGGACGGGGCCCCCGGCTGGAGCGTCCCGTGGCAGCAGCGGGCGGAGGACGAGGAGAAGGACTGGCTGATGGTGGGGTCAGAGGTCGCACTGGCCATCGGAGGAGACTACAGGTACATCATGGGGCCCTGTGGGGAGGGGGAGGGGGCGGAGTCGCTGGTCAGAGACGAGGACGACGACGTAGTCATTAATGTCTGACCAATCACAGCCCTCCTCCTCCTCCTCCCACCTGAGCAGAGAGGGACGCTCACTTTAAGGCATCGAGCAGCAGCAGGCGGGTGGAGACAAACAATCAGTACTCCTCATGACACACTGGAACTCTGTGTACTGATTGTACCCTCTGCTAGTACTCTCTGCATGCACTGATACTACTGTGCGCACTAATAGTACTCTGTGTACTGATAGTACTGATTAGTACTCTTTCAGTTCTGTTTTAAAGGAACAACCTAACAGTGTGTCTCTAACTCGTCTTTGTCTCTTCTTCAGTGTCAGTAGTATTTAGACGTGTCTCAGTAGTGATGTGTTTCTCTGAGGCGTCTCTTAAAGCTACAGACACCCTGGTAGATATTTAACGTCTTCAGGTACTGTGATGATGTTCTGACTCTGAGTTCTCCGATAGAACCGCTCACATCATTATTATTTATTCTGGTTTGAAACAGTATTTAAATCTAAACTCAGTCCGTCTCCAGACTCTGTGTTTAAAAGTTTAAAATACTGAAACGACGGGGGAGCCTGAAGGCCACACCTTCATCCTTTAACCTGATCACACTGACAGGAAGTAGAGCGCCTGATGAAGACTCTCTAACCTTCATCCTCACCTCACGTACTTAGGTCATGTGATCACGGAACCTTCAGCAGATGAAGGCCATGAGATGTGAGTGAGAGCTCTGGAAACCTTTACCGTTTTACAGTCGGCTTCAGGAGTTTAAAGGATTCCGATCTTTGGACGAATAACTTCTAAATGTTTTAGTTTACCTCAACGAGAATCATCAGCAGAACGAGTCGCTTTAAACTCTCAATCTTTACCGATGTTTCATTAACGGCTGAGTCACTAATAACCCCTAGTTCATCATGTCAGCTGCTGTTCTGTCTTTAACACGTCCTCAGAGACGCTAGAGACACTAGAGACGTTAAAGACACTAGAGACGTTAGAGACACTAGAGACGTCAGAGACACTAGAGACGTTAGAGACACTAGAGACGTTAGAGACACTAGAGACGTTAAAGACACTAGAGACGCTAGAGACGTCAGAGACACTAGAGACGTTAAAGACACGAGACGCTAAAGACACTAGAGACGTTAGAGACGTCAGAGACACTAGAGACGTTAAAGACACTAGAGACGCTAGAGACGTTAAAGACACTAGAGACGTTAAAGACACTAGAGACGTTAGAGACGTTAAAGACACGAGACGCTAGAGACGTTAAAGACACTAGAGACGTTAGAGACGTCAGAGACACTAGAGACGTTAAAGACACTAGAGACGTTAGAGACGCTAGAGACGTTAAAGACACTAGAGACGTTATAGACACTAGAGACGTTAAAGACGTTAGACACGTTAAAGACACTAGAGACGTTAGACACTAGAGACACTAGAGACGTTAGACACTAGAGACGTTATAGACGCTAGAGACGTTAGACACGTTAAAGACACTAGAGACGTTAAAGACGCTAGAGACGTTAGACACGTTAAAGACACTAGAGACGTTAGACACTAGAGACGTTATAGACGCTAGAGACGTCAGAGACACTAGAGACGTTAAAGACACTAGAGACGTCAAAGACGTCTAGAGACGTCCCTTTGGACGCGTTCTCTGAGACGTAAACTGATATTATTGCTGACGGACTTCTGCTGTAGTTTTGAGACGTCACAGGTCCATGATGATTACTGGAGTGAAATGTGAAGAAGCAACAGAAACATCCGTCTGAAGTCAGCTAAAGCCTCATGCTAAGCCTCATGCTAACGCTGTTGAGGATGTTTATTAAGTCACATGTTCTTAAAGAACGATTGTCAACATGTCTCTGGGTCCAAACATCCGTTTCAATGTGAATATTTGCAGTTTGTGGTGATAAAACTTGAAATGTTTGGTCAGAAAGAGTTACTTAAAGGAACATAAATCATTTTGAAGGTTCTGGTACTTTATGTCTCAGCGGCTCTGATGATGATGTTAATATCAGATCCCTCAGTGAGCTTTAGTTTCATAATTTTAGTTCATATGGTTTCACTGAATAGATGTTAAAACACTGTACACACACACACACACACACACACACACACACACACACACACACACACACACACACACACACACACACACACACACACACACACACACACACACACACACACACACAGCTAATGAGTTTTGACGTACTCTAATGTTTCATGTGACTACATGTTCTCTAACCGATGCCATTATTGATCCTGTGTGTGAAGCTGATCTCAACCCTTCTGTCGGGATTAAAGGGACCGTGTGTTTTAAAGTGTTTTATATGCTCAAACCCGTCGTCTCACCTCTCTGTCTACCACTGACTTAAGATCTTTGAATAAAGTCCTATTGTGTCAGAAGGACTTCTCTCTGCTTTGTTCCAGCTTTAATCCGCTGCAGAAGAACCGTCAGCTGACGAGGACCTGAAACAAAACATGTGTTCACAACACATCAACAGTCTGAATATCACAGATATGAACAGAACACATCAACAGTCTGAATATCACAGATATGAACAGAACACAACAGTCTGAATATCACAGATATGAACAGAACACAACAGTCTGAATATCACAGATATGAACAGAACACATCAACAGTCTGAATATCACAGATTGTCCATAAAATGTACTTTAGGTGCTGAGTGTTGTTTATCAATGGATCATTTGAGTGTCTAACAAATATATGAAATTGTTATGAGTAGAGCTGATTTGACGTCACCTTTATTTCACCAGATAAGTCATTTGATGAACTCATGAGTAGATCAATCTGTAACAATACACTTAATAAGATGTGTTAAATGTAAAGTCTGTAAATTAAAGTTCAATATTTCTCTCTGAAATACAATAGTATGCAGCATTAAATGAAAGAACTCAAGTTAAAGTACCACTAGTGTACTTTAGTAAATGTACTGCTACATATTATGTATTTATACTGCCATTCATGTGAATCATCTTCGTTTTTCCGGACACAAACAAAGAGCTTCAGTCCTTAAGACGGATCCTAAAGAACCACCCGGTTCCCCGAGACCGGCTCACGGAGCTCTGAGCCGAGGATCCATACGGAAATAAAAAGAAACGATTCCTCTTTAACTAAGATACTGTGGACGCACGCACACAGTAAAGGAGCGTTACACGTTACCTTCCTGCCGTAAAGCTTTAGGACGTACATTACATTACATTACATTACATTAGAGTCATGTAGCAGAGGCTTTTCTCCAAAGCGACTTACAGTCAGTAGTATGTTACATATCATTCACCCATTCACACACTGATGACAGGCTACCATCAAGGTGCCACCATCAGACTCTAACTAACATTCATCATCAGTCCACACCGATGGCCTTCAGGAGCAACTTGGGGTTAAGTGTCTTGCCCAAGGACACATGGACTGCCGAAGCCGGGTATCGAACCACCGACCCTCTGATTGGAGAACTACCTTGCTCTCCACTACGCCACGTAAAGTCCTTGACCGTCTGTGAACGTTTACCGGCTCAAACGTCCGTTAAATAACGAGCAGAGACACGCAGGTCTGTGAGGAGGAGAGGGAGAGCAGGAGAGAGGAGGAGGAGAGGGAGAGCAGGAGAGAGGAGAGGAGAGGGAGAGCAGGAGGAGGAGGAGGAGGAGAGGGAGGGAGGGAGGAGGAGAGGAGGGAGGAGGAGGGGAGAGGAGGAGGAGGAGGGGGGAGGAGGAGGAGGAGAGGGAGGAGAGGAGGAGAGGAGGAGAGGGAGAGCAGGAGGAGGAGGAGTTTAGACTTTATACAAAACACCTAGAACCAAACACACCTAGAACCAAACACACCTAGAACCAGACACACCTAGAACCAACAAACACCTAGAACCAAACACCTAGAACCAAACACACCTAGAACCAACAAACACGTAGAACCAAACACCTAGAACCAAACACACCTAGAACCAACAAACACGTAGAACCAAACACCTAGAACCAACAAACACGAAGAACCAAACACACCTAGAACCAAACACACCTAGAACCAAACACCTAGAACCAGACACACCTACAACCAAACACCTAGAACCAGACACACGTAGAACCAAACACACCTAGAACCAAACACCTAGAACCAGACACACCTACAACCAAACACCTAGAACCAGACACACGTAGAACCAAACACACGTAGAACCAAACACACCTAGAACCAACAAACACGTAGAACCAAACACACCTAGAACCAACAAACACGAAGAACCAAACACACCTAGAACCAAACACACCTAGAACCAGACACACCTAGAACCAAACACGAAGAACCAAACACACGTAGAACCAAAAACACCTAGAACCAGACACACCTACAACCAAACACCTAGAACCAGACACACCTACAACCAAACACCTAGAACCAGACACACCTAGAACCAAACACCTAGAACCAAACACACCTAGCACCAGACACACGTAGAACCAAATACCTAGAACCAAACACACAGAACCAAACACACCTAGAACCAAACACACCTAGCACCAGACACACGTAGAACCAAACACCTAGAACCAAACACACAGAACCAAACACACCTAGAACCAGACACACCTAGAACCAAACACCTAGAACCAGACACACCTAGAACCAGACACACCTAGAAACACACCTAGAACCAGACACACCTAGAACCAAACACCTAGAACCAGACACACCTAGAACCAGACAGAACAGTGTTCTTCGTTAGAGGTCTGTAGATGAACCTCATTCATCACCAGCTAACGTTATCAGCTCCAGCCCTCCGACCGGTTAACTGGTGGTTAACTGGTCGGTTAACTGGTGGTTAATGGTCGGTTAATGGTCGGTTAACTGGTCGGTTAACGGGTGGTTAATGGTCGGTTAATGGTCGGTTAACTGGTCGGTTAACGGGCATGGTGTAACGCTCCTCCACCACCCGACCGGTAGAGATGAATCTACCGACCAGGAGACACCACCGCTCCTCCCGCAGATAACGGGCCGGTGTTCTCCGTGTTCCTCGGTGTTCCTCCGGTGGTTCCTCAGTGGTTCTCCGGTGTTCCTCGGTGTTCCTCCGGTGTTCCTCCGGTGTTCCTCGGTGTTCCTCCGGTGTTCTCCGGTGGTTCTCCGTGTTCTCGGTGTCGTTAGTGAAGCAGGTGGCGGCAGCAAGATGGCGTCTGCGCCTGCGCAGTAGCGTTGCGCCTCAGAGGACGGTGACGTCACACACACCGCATGTTCCCCTCCGTGAGGACGAGACACGGGACGTACACACGGTACCGACGGTACCGACGGTAAACACGGTAACCACGGTAACCACGGCACTGGAGAGACACTCGACGTGCTCGAGCCCGCGGAATGTAACCCGTGTTCCGTAACCGGAGCAGCGACCACAGAGGAGGACCGGAGGTCTACTGCTGCACGGGGGGCGGCCATTACTGCAGGACCGGCCCTCTAAAGGCCCGAGACCAGGACCAAGACCAGGACCAAGACCAGGCCCTCTAAAGGCCCGAGACCAGGACCGAGACCAGGACCAGGACCAGGCCCTCTAAAGGCCCGAGACCAGGACCAGGACCAGGCCCTCTAAAGGCCCGAGACCAGGACCAGGACCGAGACCAGAGAGACAGGAGAGACCAGAGACAGGACCCGAGACCAGAGAGACAGGAGAGACCAGAGACCAGGAGAGACCAGGACCGAGACCAGAGAGACCAGGAGAGACCAGAGACAGGAGAGACCAGGAGAGACCAGAGACCAGAGAGACCAGAGACAGGAGAGACCAGAGAGAGACCAGAGACCAGAGAGACCAGAGACAGGAGAGACCAGAGAGAGACCAGAGAGACCAGAGAGACAGAGACAGGAGAGACCAGAGAGACCAGAGACCAGAGAGACAGGAGAGACCAGAGACCAGAGACAGGAGAGACCAGGAGAGACCAGAGAGACAGGAGAGACCAGAGACAGGAGAGACCAGGACCGAGACCAGAGAGACCAGAGACCAGAGAGACCAGAGACCAGAGAGACCAGAGACCAGAGACCAGCAGAGACCAGAGACCACCAGAGTCCAGCAGAGACCACCAGAGACCACCAGAGTCCACCAGAGACCACCAGAGTCCACCAGAGTCCACCAGAGACCACCAAAGACCACCAGAGACCACCAGAGACACCAGAGACCAGCAGAGACCAGCGGAGACACCAGAGACCACCAGAGACCACCAGAGTCCACCAGAGTCCACCAGAGTCCAGGTCCAGATCTCACTGTCTCTCCTTAGATCAGCACTAGTTATACCTGCAGTCTGTCTGAGTTTACAGGTGTTGGGATGGAACCCCTAAAGATGAGTTTAAAGCTGTTACTGAGCGATAATAGATGAAGTCTTCCTGTATTAGTGGCTGATGTGGGCCGGGGGTCTGATGCCGGACAGGGTTCCTCCAGACCCGCTGAGGGTTTGGTGTGATGTGGAGAGAGTCAGCTCACTGCTTCAGAAGTGACGTCTACTAATATACACAATGTAATGAATATTATTATTATTATTAATATTATTATATTATTTATAATGGAGAGGACATGGTGGTTGTTGAACAGCGTGACTATCGCTGTTACACACCAACCAATCACCTCACCAACCAATCACCTCACCAACCAATCACCTCAGAGTCAAACAAACAAACAAATACAAGAAGAAGTAAAAAAGTAAATTATACATGTTCTGTAGTAGAGTTGTATGTACAGTATATAGTAGTAGTACATGGTAGTAGTATGTAGTAGTAGTGGCTTTTTTAGGACCAAAATGTTAAGATGAACTCTGATGAAGTGAAATCACACCAAAGATTTAAAGTTATAAGACGTAAACATGAACAACAACCCTCTGGTGTGGACCTGTCAATCAGTGTGTAGCCCCGCCCTAAAGCATCCCCTGCTTTATGGTCTGTTTGACTCTAAATGGAGCATCATTTACTAAATGAACATCATGCTGTATTGAAGAAGACTTGAAACTAGAGATTGAGACCATAAACTCATGTTTACAATGTTTACTGAGGTAAACATGAGGTTCCGCCCACTGAGAGACAGAGAGGAAGTGTGTTATGAGTAACGTCATAGCTGAGAACGTAGCGGTGCAGCGTGAGTACGGTTGATCTGTTGTCGGTGGATAAGTGATACACCTCCCGCGTCTCAGCCCTGAAGAGAGGTGGACCACCTGTTCTCATTTTAGTGACAAGCTGCTCCTCAGAGGGTTCACTTTGTCACATCACTGAATAGGAGGATATTTCGTGTATACAAACATTATTTCAGTTTTCTTTCTTGCTTCATGTTGTCTTCACTGACTTGAAGAAAACACAAGCGGACTAATCACAGTTCTTGGGGTCTTCATGAGGTCTCTCTCCAGCTTCAGAGGAGTCAGTTTGTAGCTACGCTGTCAATTAGTGTTGTTAACATATTCTACCAAACTGAGGGACAAACACAACCCCATACTATGACTGGGGCCTCCTGTAGCTCCATGTTGAAGAACTTTGAGGTTATCGATCAAATATCAACAGAATGAACCTTGGACTTAGTTTTGCTCTTTAATGATTTGATGTTGAGTTAATGAAGTCTTTATCATTTTTGTTTTTCAGGATGCTGTGTTGAACCGTCGTACCGATGCTTAGTAAGCGAGGTCCTCCTGCCCTTTAGATGTGTGGAGCCTGTTCATGGCTTCTAAGAAGAAGCAGAAGGGAATGGTGTTCCATCAGGACGGGGCGAGCAGCCGTGCAGCCGCACCTGCTGCCGATCATCCACCCGCACGCTTCGTTGTTCCCAAACCAGGGAGGGCGAGCGAAGGCGGGATGGAACAAAGCACCCGTGTGACCAAAGAAGAGGCAGACATCATGGGTAAACCCAACCGGTACCCATCCAAAGAACCCATCAGGACTTCTGATGGACTTCCTACTGGGAAACATCCCGGCAGTTCAAACCCTCAGTCAGACAACCTGTCACCCGAAAGCATCTGCAAAGGGATCAAAGTGACGCTGGACAACAACAGCATGTGGAACGAGTTTTTCAGATGCAAAACGGAAATGATTGTGACTAAACAAGGAAGCAGGATGTTCCCCTACTGCCGCTTTCGCGTCTCCGGTTTGCAGCCGTCTAGGAAGTACTCTTTGTTCATGGACATTCAGCCGTTGGACAACAGTCGGTACAAGTGGACCGGCAAGAGCTGGCAAGTTGCTGGAAAGGCAGAGTGTCACGTAAAGAGTCAACCATTCGCTCATCCGGAGTCGCCATCCACAGGTCAACACTGGATGCAGAGTCCAGTGTCCTTTTACAAACTGAAGCTCACAAACGGCATCTCGGATCAAGAGGGGAACGCCGTCCTGCAGCCGATGCATCGCTACTTGCCACAGCTGCACGTGGTCCAAAGTGACAAAGCTGCTAAAGACATAAAGCTAAATGGTCCCAGTGTTGTCACGTTCACTTTCCACCAGACAGAGTTTATGGCAGTCACTGCCTACCAGAACTCACGGTTCTCTCAGCTCAAAGTCGACTACAACCCGTTTGCTAAAGGACTGAAGGAGGACGGCTCCGGCTCCGGTGGCCTAAAGCTGAAATTGATATCCGGCAAAGACTCTCGCAAAGACGGCGGCACGACAGCCAACGAGCAACATCCTGTGAAGAAGAGCTTGAAGTCTTTGCTTGCAAACCATAAACCTAGAAGCTCCAAAGCCGCGGACGTGAAGCCTTCAGGGTCAGGTGACCCCCAGAAGAAATCCACTACAAACGAAGATCAGTCAGCTGCCAAAGTCACTGAGGAAAGTTCGTGGTAAGAGTTCAGCTTTGACAGTGAAGATGGCATGCTCTTCAAATTCATTGTACCAAATGTCAAGTTTTCAAGAAAGTACAAGAATGAAGACCAACTTTTAAAGTCCATGGCTATATTTGGGAATATATTGAAGTATGATTTCATGTCTGGGCAGTAGAAGTTTGTGTCTAACCCTCTCAAGAAGATTCAGTACGTCTCTCAATAGATGGTCTGTGGTACGATTAAACAGCCATCCAGTTATCCTTTCACAGGTCAATACAGTTACATCACTACTGTGTGAAGTGATCCGATTCAGTTTAACTTCGTTCATTGGATTATCATGACATAGTCATTTTTCTACCATTATGACTCCCTGCAGCCCATTGGCCATGGCTGTAATTTAATGATAATAACCTTTAACTTCAACTGTTGTTTGCCTTAAATCTGTAATGACAATGTGCTGGAATACTACGGATTAGTGACTCAGTGTCCCACGTTGTGAAGCTAATAACGTGCTGCAGGAA
Source organism: Anoplopoma fimbria (assembly GCF_027596085.1). Lineage (NCBI taxonomy): Eukaryota > Metazoa > Chordata > Actinopteri > Perciformes > Anoplopomatidae > Anoplopoma > Anoplopoma fimbria. The sequence continues at coordinate 527,772 of NC_072463.1, read as the reverse complement.
TGAGTCCTAAAATCAGGAATGAGTCCTAAAACCAGGAATGAGTCAGCATTTTACACTTCTGGTTCCCCCGCTGGAAGTCAATATGTTTTTATGAATGGGTGTTTGGTCAGAGGCATGAAATAAGATCTTTTCTACAATAATCTAAAATGGTCTTTTCGATGGAGGTGTCCTTGGGTCCAGACTTTTCTCTGAGCAATTATTTATGCCTTTTTTCTTTTTGCTATTTTGTGCTTATTGGGTTGCATTTTTGCTATAAATTCCAGATACAGTGTTACACATATTTTTCATCAAAAAGATGAGAATATATAAGGAAGAGCTCTGCTTCGTTATGTTTTCAAATGGGGAGCAAACTTAGTGCATGATGAATAGAAATTCAGAATAAATTTCCTGCATTTCAATATCACCAGACCTCTTGGATTAAGTCAGGAAAACATTTGCTAGTCTAGATTAGGGAGATGGAGGGTGCTATGAAAACCAAGAACAGTGTACCTCACGACAGTTTCAGAGCGTCCATGTAACCGTAGGAGCTTTGTCCTTAACAGCGTTAACAGTTATGAATTACAAATATCCATGAGATCAAACTTTGCACCATGATCGTATCTTTGCATATCCTTACCAAACCCTGTTAAGACCTACAACCTGCACCTTACAGTTGTGTTTAGTGTTGAAGATTGTTGTTTATATCCTGTCCCCACTACACTGGTGCACAACTAAGTAGTTCTTTAGTCAGACAAAGTCTTTCCACACGTCGTTTTAAGCTCCCGGTAGCTTGGAAGTTACATCATATTGAATGTGAAAGCCATCTACCAAGGGGATGAGCTTCTTCCTCATTGGTTTGAAGGGATTTAACATAGTCTAGCTGGAGCTAAACATTCAGCTGCTAACCCCAAACCTAATTGGTTGTCTCAAGGGCTGTTGCTATGGCAACTCAGAGGACATTTGCATAAAGTTAAACCTTTATCAACTTCACTGTCGCATGGTTTTGAGTAACGAGGGGAGGTTCCTGCGAGGCCTGTTCCTTAGTTGAAACATCACACAGTCAGATGCCTGAAGCTTGGCTGTGATTGGCTAATGTGGGTTTATTTGGTGACTTTGTCAATCGATAATTGTGATGACATTAATGTGATGTTTTTATTGTCTGATTTCCTTCAGCAGCAGTTCACCTCCAGCTCAGAAGTTATTTTCTGAACTCATTCGGGAGGCTCACGTCTCGCTGCATAGATGCAACCTGGAGCAGCTGAGCATCAATAACAAAACTGAGAACACCAACACTAAAACCACAGCTTTGAAAAGCAACGGACAAGATGATCCCACAAGGGACAGAGTATCTGCCAAAACATCCCCTGCAAAGAAAGGGGAAAATGTTGTTACAAAGAGGAAAGTTAGGGAGGATAAGGACCATTTGAATTCATTGCACTCCAAAGACAATGTTAGGACCGTCTGTTCTGAGGTCAGTGATGCTGTTGCTGGTCCAGCAGGGTCCCAGAGCTCCTCTGTGGACTCAGACCACCAACTTAAACCTGAAGCCCCATCGGAGGTGAAGGTAAAGCAGCGTAAACGGCCTTTGCCTCTGCCAGCTCTCGCTCTGTTTCTGAAGCAGCATTCATCAAAATCTAAAATGGCCAAGAGGAAGCTGGACTCTCCTCCGCCGGCATCCCCATCTGAGTGTTTGTCTGTTTCACAGAGTTCTGCTGCAGCTCCCGAATGTCCACCTTCTGATCACGGCAGCAAAGCAGACGTTCCGTCGAAGGACATTATTATTGATATCACAAAATCCGACACCCAGGCCTCGGGACAAACGGGGGCATCTCTTCATCCAGATGAAGTAGTTTTGAATGTTACAGGACCAGCAGCTGAACCCGCCCGTAAGCCTTCTAGTCCTTCATGTCCAGATGCTGTTGCCACTTCAGACTCAAAGGGACTAAGACCTGATGATTTCTTGACTTCTGATTCAGTTGCTGAAAGCACAGGCCCAGAGCCGCCGGTGGTACCAGATGGTCCACTAGTGTTACCCAACTCGGATCAGTCATTTTCTACCCTTGACACATCTTTATCCCCCATTCCCTCTCCTCTTGTTGCGTCTCCAATTTCATCACCGCCGCTCGACACAGTGTTAGCTTCTCCAAACTCCACACTACCTTCAGACTCACCACAGTCTGATTCTTTGCTACCGGACCCTGAATGTTCCTCGTTTGGCTTTGAGCCTTTGTCTCCTGCCAGCTCTCCAGAGCCGTTACCTTCCCTGCCCGTCTCGTTTGCTCTAGAACTGGACTCCACTCCTTCTGAATCAACTCCAAAAGCAGTTTCTCCTGAAGAGTTTCAGCATGGTGAAGACTCTGCAGCATCTGTGTTCAAATGGCATACAGTGTTGCCTCCATCTGAGCCGTACGTAGACACTACGTACACAACATTTCAGCCCTCACCACAGACTCTACCTTTAGCGTCTGTTACGTCACCGTTGTTGCCTCTCCAGACTCTGTCCCACTCAGAACCACAGACTCTTGACACTTCCACGTCCACTCCTTCCCCTGATCCGGATCCGTCATTTCAAGACAACGACCAGCCGCTGCCCTTCCCTGCAGAACTTTCCCCCCTAGCGCTCCAGATGACGCTGTCTCCAACCTTTTCTTCATTGGACGGAGACGGATTGTCCCCCACGCCTTCGATTGCCGACCTCGTGCACTTTTTCTCCACCAATGATGACCTTGGGATGGGGGAGGAGTTTTCAAACACAGAGGCGGTGGCTGTTCCCTGCCCACCTCCAAGTACAGAAGAAGCAAATGCACAGGAGCCTACTCAGCAGGTGCAACCAATCCCAGCCAGCAAACCCTGCAGGTACAAGAAGAAGTCCCAGCGGCGTAAGCTTACAGAAAAGGATCAGAAGATGGATGCCTCCACCTACACTAAAATGCAGCCTAACCTGGAGGAGGTGGAGGAGCAGTTATTTATCTCATTCACATCAAAGGTAAGACCAAATAAAGTACAATATGTTTTGATGCAATAAATTGTAACTTCATCTCAAGATCTAAGCTTAACTTCTCCCACTGCTGAGAGAGGAAACCACGCCCACTTCGGTATGACACAAGCCTCGAGGCAGCATCGTCAAACATGGTGGTTACAGTAGTTTGGAGGTTAGACATGTGGCATGATGCACTGAATGTGATCGATTTACCAATAATCAAGCCACAAATGAGACCAGATTACCACTTGTGTTTACAATGGAAAGCGTTCTCTGTAATGAACATCAGAGTCTGAAGATGACACTAGGATAACTTTAGACTTATAGTCCTGATGATGATATAATGTCTAACTCAACACAAACCAAAATTAAAAACCAAACTCGTTTCAGGAGGCCCTCAAACTTCACGTTCCGGACTCCTCTGATGGAACGACCTCACAGCCTCAGACGACACCTGAGGCTCACCTGCAGCAAACTGCTGTCGCACCTGAGAACGGTACAGACATGATCATACTATGTTTACCATACATGGATTTAAAATCGTCACGCTTAATGATAGGATAAAAATATCCATATCCGTTTAATTCTGTGTCCAGGAAATGTTGAGCTTAGCTTAGCATAGACTGGAAACGGTGAAACAGTGGAAACAAGCTAACACTAACATGAAATAGAAGCTAACACTAACATGACATATAAGCTAACACTAACGTGACCCATAAGCTAACACTAACATGACATATAAGCTAACACTAACGTGTGACCTAACATGACATAAGCTAACACTAACATGACATATAAGCTAACACTAACATGACCCATAAGCTAACACTAACATGACATATAAGCTAACACTAACATGACATATAAGCTAACACTAACGTGACCCATAAGCTAACACTAACATGACATATAAGCTAACACTAACGTGACCCATAAGCTAACACTAACATGACATATAAGCTAACACTAACATGACATATAAGCTAACACTAACGTGACCCATAAGCTAACACTAACGTGACCCATAAGCTAACACTAACATGACCCATAAGCTAACACTAACATGACATATAAGCTAACACTAACGTGACCCATAACCTAACACTAACGTGACCCATAAGCTAACACTAACATGACATACAAGCTAACACTAACGTGACCCATAAGCTAACACTAACGTGACCCATAAGCTAACACTAACGTGACCCATAAGCTAACACTAACGTGACCCATAAGCTAACACTAACATGACATATAAGCTAACACTAACGTGACCCATAAGCTAACACTAACGTGACCCATAAGCTAACACTTACATGACATATAAGCTAACACTAACGTGACCCATAAGCTAACACTAACGTGACCTATAAGCTAACTCTAACATGACCTACAAGCTAACTCAAAGATCAGTCAGAAACAAACGGTCAGCTAACAGGAACTAACATTCCCCTTTATTTGACAGTAGAGATGGGGGACAGAGTGGTTTGACATGAGTCAAATGTCCCAAGGCCGGAATCAAACCTGGGACATTGCGGCTACATGGCATCTGATGTCACCACTCTGCTGCCAAGGTGCTCCGTGAACAATCGTTAAATAAAAAGCGTTTATTGTGACGTTGTCTCTGATCTCCAGTAGAGACAGCAGAGGGTTTGGAGGAGACGATCGCTGCCTTTGAGAAGATTCTTCTGAGCGACCTGAAGCAGATGAGACACGGACAGGTGATCCATCCTGTGCTGCAGGAAGGTATGACGGCTTGGGGAAATATTTCAAAATAAGAGGGTTTTTTTTATTATTTAATGCTGACAGTTTACATTTATCGACCTTTCAGTTACCATCTTATTGTAAATGTGCCAGAGTTAGTTCATCTGTTATCCCTGGGCAGGTTTTTGACAAATACATGGCCTCATGGTATCAATACAATGCTTCAGAAAACACTAATGTACAATACAAGACATGAATATATAAATACATAACTATAGCAGCATATATGGGTATGTATGTATGTATGTGGTTATAAATATGGTTTAACAAACTGATTCATCAATAAATTGGTTCATCAACTACATCAACTACTACAGCTAAGAGCCAGGGAAGAAAAAGTAAGCACATTTAGCTTTGGCTGTAGCTAATGCTAACAGTGGCTATTTCACCAGCTAGCTTTGGATTAACGTAGCTGCTGTAGCATCTCAGTCGCAGAGAGTTCAGTAAAATGACCAAACAACTACAGGTAGTTCAGTTTAGCTCAGTCGTAAACATCACAAGCTTAAAGGAACTTTAACCGACGGACCTCGAACACAACACCGGGCTCTCCTTGCTCTTTATAGTGACATTCTGTCAAAGGTCTTTATATTTTATATAGTAGTATTATGTTTTAATATAAAATGGATCCAATAAGAGACAACGTCTTAAATGTCCCCTAATAAGAAGAGGATTGACTGATCTCTGTCTGGTTTTTCTCTGTGAACTCAGTTGGTCTGAAGATGAACCTGCTGGATCCGACTCTGGCCATAGACCTGCAGTACCTTGGAGTCCGCCTGCCCATCCCTCCTCCTGGAGTCGCTCTGGAGCCGCTGTCCCCGGAGCTGCCTCCCCCTCAAGGTCACTACCCTCATACCCACCAGAGATGGAGGTCCTGCCTTTATAGACGGCTCGACTTCTTCAGGGGCTTTTTCCTTAAATGCTCCAGAGAGATTAGACTTGATGATGTCATGATGATGTAACTTCCTGTTCTCTTTCTCCAGGTGTCTCTGCAACGTTTGTGTCCAGAACAGGAAAAACCACCGATGTGACTCAGATCAAAGGATGGAGAGAGAAATTCACTCCGTCAGAGGCTGCGTCAACGCCGACACCGGCCAACCCTGAAGGTGAGCTTTGACACAACATAAGGACTCAGAATTAAAACAATAAATAAAAGACAACTTCCTGTTCGATTCAAACGATCGTTGCTTGTGTCCTTCCTCCTGCAGCTGGTCCCAGTTCAGATCCTCCAAAGAAGAACCTGTCGGCGTTCTGCAGCGACATGCTGGACGAGTATCTGGAGAACGAAGGGAAGCTGATCGACCAGCGAGCCTCCAGCTTCACTCAGCCGCCGGTGGAGCCGCTGGTCTACGAGCTGCCAACCAGGAGCACCAGCTACGTCCGGACCCTGGACAGCGTCCTGAAGAAGCAGACCGCCGGCTCCCCCACCTCAGACCTCATATCTGGATTCATCCCCCCCTCAAAGAGACCCAAACTCTCCCTCAGAGAGACCAAACCGTTCAGGAGGCAGAGAGGTCCCAAACCCAAACCCAGTCCAGCTGAATCAAACCTGGTCCCTAAACAACCTGCAGTCCAGATCCTAGTGCCCCCCCCATCTGATGACACATACGCCGTCACTGAACCTCAGAAATCAAAGAGACACCAGCTGAAAGTCCGATTCGACCCATCAGAACCGCTCACTCCGTCTGCTCCACCCAAGACGAGGAGGAAGCTCAAACCCAAGGCCTCGTCCCAGACCCTTAGCCCCCCCAAGCCCACGGCCCCCCCGCCCGGCGTCTCACAGGACATGGCTCCGCTGGAGTCGGACTCTGAGCTCGGGACCGCCATCCATCACAGCGAGAAGGACAGTGGGCCCGTGATGACCCGGGCTCTGCTGAGACAGAAGGACCTGGAGGACGGGGTGTTGTGGGAGGGCCGACCCCGGACCAGCATCACGGAGGAGAGGGCCGCCATCGCTCTGACATCACTCTTCACTCTGAAGGTAAGAGGTCACACATAGAGACATGATCTTCTATGAAATCCGTTTATAAATTGACTTAAAGGGACAGGACTGATGTTCAGAACTGTGGATGTTTGAGGTTCTTCTCCTGAGTCACTGATCTACTTCAATAGATGAAGCAATGCAATGCTGTGTACTACTTCTGACTCCTCTGACCTCTCTGGTTCCTCTTACTGCTCCGGTTCCTCTGGTTCCTCTGACTCCTCTATCTCCTCTAGTTCCTCTATCTTCTCTATCTCCTCTGGTTCCTCTGACTCTTGGGTCTCCTCTCTCTCCTCTGACTCCTGGGTCTCCTCTGGTTCCTCTGACTCTTGGGTGTCCTCTGTCTCCTCTGACTCCTCCGGTTCCTCCTCAGGGTTTCGTCAGAGAGAACCCCACCGCCCCCATCCAGCTGGTCCGGAGACGAGCCCCCCCCTGCCTGAATGAGTCCTGCAGACTGGGCTGCCTGTGCTCCAGTCTGTCCCACTGCTCCAGGATCAGCCACTGCGGCCGGCCGGCCTGCATGTTTGGCTGCAGCTGCCTCAAACAGAAGGTGGTCCTCCTCAAGAACCTGGACGGCTCCGACTCCAGCTCCTCCCAGCCTGCACGCAGCAAGAGGAGGAGGAGGAGGAGGAGGATGAAGATGGCCTATGGTTAGTTCACAGCTGAGGCTCATGGGTAATGTAGTACTGTCAAAATGAAGTATTTCTTCAGACATGTCGACACATAACAGTGAAGTGTCAAACCCCTGCTGCTTTCCTGTTGTGTTGAACTTGTAGTCTTAAAGGAGGCGGACAGCGTTTCCCAGCCTGCGGAGCGGGTCCGGACTCTGTGGAAGAGGGGCAATGGAGACTCGGATCCAGAGGCGGTCCACGTCCCTGAACCAGTAGTGCTGTCCCCCCCCTCTGTGAGAACTGTAAGTCTTTGTAAATACATATTTATGATACATTTAACAACAGATCAAACATTTAACACTAAGATCACATTTATTCATGTTCTATCTTTGAAATCCTTTTTTCTAGCATATTAATCCTTATTCTAATAAATATTATTGCACATTAATCCTACACATTTCACTGAACATAAACAAAAAATCATTATATCAACAGTCAAGTCATTAAAATGTCATAAATTATTAAAGGAATTAATTTAGTCTCCAAATATGTTCATTTAACTGAGCCATAAAACTTTATTTATAGAGCGCTTTTCAGAGTACTCAAAGACGCAACGTAAAGTATTGTTTATTAAGTGAAAAGTATTATATATAAAGTATCAAGTATTATACATAAAGTATTATATATACAGTATACCGTGTTTGTCTCCAGGTGAGAGGAGAGGACGACAGCAGCTGTGCCAGAGTCAGAGTTTTCGTAGCGAGGAAGAAGAGAAGGAAACGGACGAGGAAGGATCAACTGGAGAGTCGAGATAATCCAGCGGTAATCTGAGTTTAACGTTAACAGTGTTTAATGAGACGACCGAGCTTTGTGATTGGAGGGGCAGTATACAGGAAACAAAAGGAGCTATGTGATCGGTAGAGCAGTATATAGGAAACAAGAAGAGCTCTGTGATTGGAGGAGCAGTATACAGGAAACAAGAGGAGCTCTGTGATCGGTAGAGCAGTATATAGGAAACAAGAAGAGCTCTGTGATTGGAGGAGCAGTATACAGGAAACAAGAGGAGCTCTGTGATCGGTAGAGCAGTATATAGGAAACAAGAGCTCTGTGATTGGAGGGGCAGTATACAGGAAACAAGAGGAGCTCTGTGATTGGAGGGGCAGTATACAAGAAACAAGAAGAGCTCTGTGATTGGAGGAGCAGTATACAGGAAACAAGAGGAGCTCTGTAATTGGTAGAGCAGTATACAAGAAACAAGAAGAGCTCTGTGATTGGAGGAGCAGTATACAGGAAACAAGAGGAGCTCTGTGATCGGTAGAGCAGTATAGATGAAACAAGAGGAGCTCTGTGATTGGAGGAGCCGTTTACAGAAAGGGCGGCTGTGGCATAGTGGAGAGTAAGGTAGTTCTCCAATCAGAGGGTCGGTGGTTCGATACCCGGCTTCGGCAGTCGATGTGTCCTTGGGCAAGACACTTAACCCCAAGTTGCTCCCGAAGGCTGTGCCATCGGTGTGGACTGGATGTTGCATGAATGTTAGTTAGAGTCTGATGGTGGCACCTTGCATGGTAGCCCTGTCATCAGTGTGTGAATGGGTGAATGATATGTAATATACTACTGACTGTAAGTCGCTTTGGATAAAAGCGTCTGCTAAATGACTGTAATGTAATGTAATGTAAAACAAGAGGAGCTCTGTGTTTGGAGCAAGAAAGAGAAGAAACAGATTTCTTTACATGAAACAAACTGACAAATGAATGCAGATATTCAAAATGTGAACTGACTGATATTTGTCTTCCAGGAGACGTCCAAAGAGGTGAAACCTAAAGATGTTCGGCTGAAGCCTTCGAGAAAGAAGGACACAAAGACCAAAACCTTGAGTCCTCCAGAAGGTGGGTTCACCTAAACCTCTGGACCGGAATCGATCCCTGATTTGACTGATCCACCTCTCTGATCTCTGATAATGTTACAATGTAAACAACCAATCTGTGTTTAAATCAACAAGAGAAGAGCTAGTAACGTTAGCAGCACCGCTAACGGCTAACAGGAGGAGAGCTAGTAACGTTAGCAGCACTGCTAACGGCTAACAGGAGGAGAGCTAGTAACGTTAGCAGCACCGCTAACGGCTAACGAACGGAGGTTCAGTTCAGTTACATTATGATGCGTTCAGGCTCTGTTCAGTTAAATTGAGTATTGGCTGAAGGTAAATTATAACATCATGATGTGTTCACATGTAATCTGTAAAATGTAGTGTTGGTGATAAACTAGAATAAATCCAGTAGTTTGAAGGAGATGTTTTCACATATATATATCAATAGATATTAGAGATGAATTATGAGATGTTTAACTTCCTAACACTAGCTCTAAGATTATAACACATTACATTACAGTCATTTAGCAGACGCTTTTCTCCAAAGCGACTTACAGTCAGTAGTATATTACATATCATTCACCCATTCACACACTGATGACAGGCTACCATCAAGGTGCCACCATCAGACTCTAACTAACATTCATCATCCAGTCCACACCGATGGCCTTCAGGAGCAACTTGGGGTTAAGTGTCTTGCCCAAGGACACATCGACTGCCGAAGCCGGGTATCGAACCACCGACCCTCTGATTGGAGAACTACCTTGCTCTCCACTACGCCACAGCCGCCGTTGTAACACATCATTACAACTAATAATGACTAGATTTGATTTAATCCATAAAAATACAATATTTTATTTCCTAATCATTTGAATTTTGTGTGTTTTTATGAAGAAGAAAAATCACTATAAATTACTGTAACAAAGTAAAAGTATAACATTTAGTATTTTTGATGGTTTACTGACTTCAGAGCTTTGAAATAATTTTGAGACGGTGACAAATAATAAGAAGTCTGGAATCTTGTAGACCAGCTGGGGGATCAAAGGGATCTGTATCTGACAATATGGATCATCAATGATCAGTGATTAGTATCAGCAGCAAAAAAAAAACCTGATCCGGGATCTAAAAGTTCTATTTGCTCCTTTTTGTTTTTGCTGATCGGTGACTCTGATCCGCTGCAGGAGTCCTGGTCTGACTGACCTGATGGAAAGTCTTGGTTTTAATGGTTGTGACTGAAAACTGATTCAGGTTTATTGTGTTCATCAGCAGGTGATCCGGCTCAGCCTGACCCCCCCGACCGGCCTCCGTGTCATCCGTCGGAGCCGAAGCCATCGAAGCGCCTCACCATCGTGGCAGAGTGTAAGTGGGCGAGCGACGGCGACCGTAACCTGGTGCTGAAGATGCTGTGCGAGGCGATGGCTCAGGACCGGCTGGACCAACCGTTCTGGATCAAAGAGTATCTGGTCAGTCCCATCAGTCAGACCGTGGAGGACGGCGCCGACGACTGCTGCATCCACTACAGGATGCACATCTCCAGACCCAGACTGGAGCGGGAGAAACCAGCGAGACCAGTAAAACTACTAAGACCACAACGACACAGGAAACGGAGGGGGACCAAACAACAGCAGGTCGGTCTAATAAAGAAAATCACTGATTATCTGATGAGCTGTAAAGAGTTTTATATTCAGGATACAGGAGGAGCTCCCTGATATTCATTAAACCCCATATCCTCTACGCTTGAGTTCAACATCTAAAGGTGTAGCTTTTAAACTCCTCCTACTTTGTATCTGTTTGGAACAGATGGTCGTGGAGGCGGAGCCTCTTGAAGATTGGCAGCGGGAGGTGGAGGAGGAGAAGGAGGAGGAGAATGAGAAGAAGGAGAAGGAGGAAGAGGCGGCGCCTGAAGATTGGCAGCGAGAGGTGGAGGAAGGTGACATCGAGGAGGAGGAGGAGCGATCTACAGATAACGAGATGAAGATGGTGTCACAGAAGAAGAAGATGGTCAGCATGGCGCTGCCGTTCCTCACAGGAGTCTCCCCCGCCGGGTTCCTCTCAGCCAATAGGAAGCAGCCGGGAGGAACCGACCACCTGGTCCAGGTGAGAGCTCATGAATATTCATCACAGTTTGTGGCTTTTGAACGTTTGAATCATTTAAACTCATGGTTCATCTTCAACTGTTTTCAATAAGCCTCTCACAGCCTCCTGGAGCAAATGGATCATGAACTCTCTGATCTGTGGGTTCCTGACCTTACGTTCGTGTTCTGTTGTTTTCCAGGTGAATGGGAAGCTCTATCCTCTGGCTAAGATCCAGCTGGGGAAGATGGGGGCACTCCATCCGGCCAACCGGCTGGCAGCGTATCTGACGGGCAGGGTTGGGTCCAACAGGAAGCACCAAGGTTCCTCTTCATCGTCCTCCAAACCTCCTCAGAACCAGAGTTCAGGACCAACCGCCTCCTCTGGGGTTCCCACCCCCCACCCAGATCTCAGGCGTCCCTCCCGACCTCTTCAGGTTAACATTTATCTCTTTATTCACAATGTTACTTTATGAGGTCATAATGTAACTTTATAAGGTCATAATGTTACAGAAGTGATGTAAAACTCCTTCCAGCTAGTTTGGCCCTCAAACAACAAAAGAGAGAGACGGAGCTGAAGCTTTTTTGAAATGTGAAACGTTGACCAATCACAACAGAGCGGGCTATCTGACCAATCAGGGCAGACTTTGCTTTCTGGAGGGAGGAGCTACAATGGAGCATTTCAGAGAGAGGGTGAGAAGAGGTGCTGCAGGACAGAATGATGAGAAGAACAAGGAGGATTATGGGCATTAACTCATGTAAACATGTTGTTACTGGAACTGGAGATAAAAATATGCACCCGGAAAATAGCATAATAGGGCCTGTTTATTAATAAATGTTGGGCATCCTCATTATACTCAAACAGACAAATTGAGTGGTTTCCTCTCGTTTCCTTGTTGTCTGTTCTCACTCGTAGCTCTGCTGGTGTCTGAAGTCTCTGTCGCACTGGAGAACATTTATGCTTTTGTTCCTTTACGGTTTCTTTGCGAACGTCACAATAGTTGTGCAAAACAAAATAAACATTAATAATAAAAGTAAAGTCCTCCGTTTTGTGTCCATCGTCCTCCTCAAAGCCCCAAACCGTGACCGACTGTTTGTTTTCTTCAGGGTCATGAGTCTCAGTTGATCATCTCTTGATGTGATTCATATTCATTCATGTGTCGCAGCGGTGAAGTTCGACCAATCAGCCGCCTCCTCCCAGCAGTCTGCAGGTGAAGCCTCTAAAGGGGCGGGGCCGCAGGTCGTCACGGTGAGGCTGTACCCGGGTCTGAAGGGAGGGGGCAGTCAGGTCAGGGTGGTACCTGCAGCTTCTTCAAGCTCCGCCCCCACCTCAGGTAATAATGAAGACCAATAAGATTATTATTATTATTATTATACAGATGTTCTCTCTGTGCTGCAGATGTTCTCTCTGTGCTGCAGATTATTATTATTAATAAGTATTAATCGTGGAGAACATGTTTAGGGAACAGGACATAGATCCTGAAAATTCAAACAGATTGATCTGTTTACTACAGAGGTATGAGCTTTGATTCATAGAGATGCTGACATGACGACTTATTGATGCAGATTTATATCCGTGAACTTTGCGCTCCTCGTCTTTGCATCGACTCTGTAGATCTGTGTTGTGGCTCCTTGAGGGGTCGTGACCCTCAGTTGAACCATGAACCAGTGATCACAGTTCCTGCTGGTCTGCTGTGTTTCAGACTCTCAGGTGAGCAGCTCGGTGGCCTCACCTGTAACTCCGCCTCCTAAAGGCTCCCAGTTGTTGATGCTTCAGGCTCCTCCCCCCAGCTCCTCCACCGGCCAGAGGATGGTCCTGCAGCCGGTCCAGTCAAAGTCAGGAGTCCAGTACTACCGCAGACCGGATGGAAAACTGGTCCAACTGGTTCCCATCAGCCAGCTGAGAGCAGTCAACCAGAACCTGTCTGTCCAGAGAGGTGAGTCTACGGCACTGACCAATCAGCAACAAGTTTACTCACTTTATTTATCTTCATTTTAATGTTCACCGTCTCCTCTCTGACCCCCCCTCCTCCCCCTCAGTCCTCCCTGCTGCATCCCTCCAGACTCCAGTTAGTAACCAAACTCCACCATCGACCACAGTGACCTCCATCCTCCCTGCCTCCTCCTCCCCCCTCACCTCCCCTCTCCTCCCCAGTTTCGTGACTCAGACAGGGACCTGCACCTCTAAACTCCTCCCCTCCGGCTCCGGCAGGGACCCGATCATCGTCTCTTGTCCTAAAGTTCCCTCCTTCACCCTCCCCCCCCCCTCCCCCGATGAGCCTCATACCCTCCACAGGTGGGGGGCCGAGCCGGGTGTCAAAACAGTGACGGTGTCAGCAGCCCCGTCGGGTCCTGGTGGGGTGTTAATCCAGACCCCTGCAGGGACCAGACCTTCACCCAATCCTCCAGAACCCAGACCTCCACCGGAGCCGGCCAGTGACCCGCTGGACCTGGACATCGTCTGTGTGGACGAAGAGCTGGAGCTCCAGAAGGGGGCGGGGCCAAAGAGACGCTGGAGGGGAGGAGCCAGAGGGGGGCAGCGAGACGGACAACTCGTCAGACTTTGGGGACGAGTTGGACAACGAAGAGACGAAGGAGCCGAACGTGAACTCCCACGTAAGAGAACGAAAGAATGAATGAAACATGAGGAGGAGGAGCTAAAGTAAAGGTCCCGCCTCCTCCTCTCTGTGCTACAGATGTTCTCTGTGCTACAGATGTTCTCTCTGTGCTACAGATGTTCTCTGTGCTACAGATGTTCTCTCTGTTGTACAGATGTTCTCTGTGCTACAGATGTTCTCTCTGTTGTACAGATGTTCTCTTTGTTACAGATGTTCTCTCTGTTGTACAGATGTTCTCTTTGTTACAGATGTTCTCTCTGTGCTACAGATGTTCTCTCTGTTGTACAGATGTTCTCTTTGTTACAGATGTTCTCTCTGTGCTACAGATGTTCTCTGTGCTACAGATGTTCTCTTTGTTACAGATGTTCTCTCTGTGCTACAGATGTTCTCTCTGTTGTACAGATGTTCTCTTTGTTACAGATGTTCTCTCTGTGCTACAGATGTTCTCTCTGTTGTACAGATGTTCTCTTTGTTACAGATGTTCTCTCTGTGCTACAGATGTTCTCTGTGCTACAGATGTTCTCTGTGCTACAGATGTTCTCTGTGCTACAGATGTTCTCTTTGTTACAGATGTTCTCTCTGTGCTACAGATGTTCTCTTTGTTACAGATGTTCTCTCTGTGCTACAGATGTTCTCTTTGTTACAGATGTTCTCTCTGTGCTACAGATGTTCTCTGTGCTACAGATGTTCTCTGTGCTACAGATGTTCTCTGTGCTACAGGTGTTCTCTGTGATGCTGACGGTCCTGTTTCTGTTTGTGTGCAGCGTCACCTTCACAACGAGTTGGAGAAGCTCCGTCGGGTGAAGCTGCATCATCTCTTCAAAGGTCTGAGGAGAGAAGTCGGTCTTAGTGAAGAGAAGACGTCAAAGATCTTCACGCTGAAGAAGGTCCAACTCGTTCTCAGCCACGTTCCTCAGGGTTCTACGGGTCAGACTCAGGCGTCACATGATCTAGTTACCAGCTGGTTGTTGTGATTTCAGGCGGTTCAGGTGATCCAGCAGCTGAGGACGACGGACTCAGATCTAGAGAGGAAGAAGAGGAGGCTGATGAAGAGGAGGGAGGAGAACCTCAGCGTCATCGCTCAGACATCAGGTACCCGTACTGAACTTTAACATGTGACCCAGAACAAAGAATCACCTGATCACCTCATTGAGCCAATCAATGACCTGTAAATGTTTCATCTGATCATATTTATTTACTTTTCTGATCGGAGCCAGTGAAGTAGTTATTTCTGCTTTATGTTGTTAAAACAAACACTTCCTGTATGTTTCAAATTAAAAGCCCCGCTGCATTTCAGTGGAACACGAAATGTGAAACATTAACAGGAAGTAGATATAGATACTGGTTTCAATATCAATGATGTCTTCCATCTTCAGAGAGCGGACTGGTGAGCAGCGGACGTCAGAGATCAGCTGATCAGTCAGCGGGAGGAGGGACAGGAAGCAGAGACACAGGAAGCAGGGACACAGGAAGCAGAGACACAGGAAGCAGGGACACAGGAAGCAGGGACACAGGAAGCAGGGACACAGGAAGCAGGGACACAGGAAGCAGGGACACAGAAAGCAGAGACACAGGAAGCAGAGACACAGGAAGCAGAGACACAGGAAGCAGGGACACAGAAAGCAGAGACACAGGAAGCAGAGACACAGGAAGCAGAGACACAGGAAGCAGGGACACAGAAAGCAGGGACACAGGAAGCAGGGACACAGGAAGCA
>NC_072463.1:484691-489691 GCF_027596085.1 Anoplopoma fimbria | reverse complement strand
ACTGTGACATCACTGCTGGGCGTGGTTACAGATGCTAACTCGCTGTTTGAATATTTGTCTGTGTCTTTAATCTGAAACGTTCCTCTGCTTCCTTTCTGGCTTCCTGTGCAGAGAGTCGACTCTGCGCCCGTAAGTCGTCGTCTCACCTGGACTCAGTCCGCTCAGCCGAGACGCCAAAACATTTACTACTAACAGATTCATGAAGAACACAAAGAAATAATCTCTTTATTTCTCTTGATGAACATGAACTCATCTGGTCTGTGAGGTTTGACTACAGAACAGAAAAATCAAACAAACAAGATAAAAGTCCACTTGACTCCAGATTCATTGATATTAAACTTCTACCTTTAATAAAGTTCATGAAGCAAGATGTAGTCGCTATGGAGCTAACCGCTAACATGCTGGCTAACTGAGAACATGCTACCACTAGCCAGCTCGCTAACCAAACAAAAAATGAAGAGTTTACGTAAGAGGCTTATTTGTACCATTGACTTCTGTCTGTTAATGAAATTACTTATTTAGCGATTTTGTTTTAGCTTTATTAAGCAGTTTTAAGGCCCTTTTAGCAAGTTTGTTTCCCAAAAGGTGCCTAGCAACAAACAATACCATCTTCTAAACTGGATGGGGGCACGCAGCTAATACGTTAATAAGCTAATTAGCTCTGTCAGGATGGTTTGTAATTAGCCAAAATTGAACTTGACACTAAACATTAGCGCAGACTGATCCTGTGACTTCAGCCCAAAGTTTAGTGTTAGAGTTAGCTCTTTAGCTGCTAAGGCTAAAATAATAATAAAATCATAATAAAATCAAAATAAAATCATAATAAAATAATAAGGGGACAGTCAGACGTGTGAATCATTGATCAAGAATAAATAATAAAGTTATTATACTCGACTCTGTTTGAAGAACATGAATCTGAAATAATCTCCATCTTCATCCTCACTGGCTGAGCTGACTGATTCTGGACACGCCCACTTCCTTCCTCTCACTCCATTGGTCGGTTTCACAGCACGTCGCTGTCATTCATAACCAACAATCCACGTGATTGGCTGAGAAACGTTTCACCTCGTTTACCCTCCACACTGTGATTCACAGAAGACCCTGAACGTAGCATCAGTCACCTCCACCAACATCCAGCATATTCTAGTACTGTAGTACTATAGTACTACAGTACTATAGTACTGTAGTACTATAGTACTGTAGTACTGATACTGGAGTACTGATACTAATCAGTCACTCAGTATCAGTACTACAGTATACGTAAACAATTCTACATGATACGTATTACAATACTAGAACAACAGTACTACAGTACCAGTATTGAGGTACCAGTACTACAGTATTACAGTACAACAGTACTAGTATTACAGTACTCCATTACCAGTACTCCAGTATAAAAACTACAGTACCAGTTCTCCAGTATTACAGTATTACAGTACTCCAGTACTCCAGTACTCCAGTATTACAGTACTCCAGTATTACAGTTCTCCAGTACTCCAGTACTCCAGTACTCCAGTATTACAGTACTCCAGTACTCCAGTATTACAGTACTCCAGTATTACAGTTCTCCAGTACTCCAGTACTCCAGTATTACAGTACTCCAGTACTCCAGTATTACAGTTCTCCAGTATTACAGTACTCCAGTATTACAGTACTCCAGTATTACAGTATTACAGTACTCCAGTATTACAGTACTCCAGTATTACAGTTCTCCAGTATTACAGTACTCCAGTATTACAGTATTACAGTACTCCAGTATTACAGTACTCCAGTATTACAGTATTACAGTACTCCAGTATTACAGTTCTCCAGTATTACAGTTCTCCAGTATTACAGTACTCCAGTACTCCAGTATTACAGTACTCCAGTATTACAGTACTCCAGTATTACAGTATTACAGTATTACAGTTCTCCAGTATTACAGTACTCCAGTATTACAGTATTACAGTACTCCAGTATTACAGTACTCCAGTATTACAGTACTCCAGTATTACAGTATTACAGTATTACAGTTCTCCAGTATTACAGTATTACAGTACTCCAGTATTACAGTATTACAGTTCTCCAGTATTACAGTATTACAGTACTCCAGTATTACAGTACTCCAGTATTACAGTACTCCAGTATTACAGTACTCCAGTTCTCCAGTAATCCAGTACTACAGTACTACAATACTACAGTACTCCAGTATAAGTACTACTGAGGCAGCAGCTTAGTGAACCAGTGTCTCTGGATCGTCTCCCACTCACATTCTCTCACTTCATTTACATTTTCAGTCTCTGACACAAAAAACTGTCTGACTGTCTGTCTGTCTGTCTGTCTGACTGTCTGTCTGTCTGTCTGTCTGTCTGACTGTCTGTCTGTCTGTCTGTCTGTCTGTCTGTCTGTCTGTCTGTCTGTCTGTCTGTCTGTCTGACTGACTGACTGTCTGACTCTCTGTCTGTCTGTCTGACTGACTGACTGTCTGACTGTCTGTCTGACTGTCTGTCTGTCTGTCTGTCTGTCTGACTGACTGACTGACTGACTGACTGACTGACTGACTGACTGACTGACTGTCTGACTGTCTGTCTGACTGTCTGTCTGTCTGTCTGTCTGTCTGACTGACTGACTGTCTGACTCTCTGTCTGTCTGTCTGACTGACTGACTGTCTGACTGTCTGTCTGACTCTCTGTCTGTCTGTCTGTCTGTTTGACTGACTGACTGACTGACTGACTGACTGACTGACTGTCTGTCTGTCTGTCTGTCTAACTGACTGTCTGTCTGTCTGTCTGTCTGACTGTCTGTCTGACTGACTGTCTGACTGTCTGTCCTCCTGTCTGTCTGTCTGTCCTCAGGCGTCTCAGGCCACCTGTCTGTCCGTCACAGACGAGTTGATCTTCTGTGGTTGTTCTGACGGGACGGTTCGAGCTTTCAGCCCCGTCAACCTGCACTTCCTGTGCACTTTGCCCCGCCCACACTGTCTGGGAGCGGACATTGCCAGCATGGTGGACGCCAGGTAACACACACACACACACACACACACACACACACACACACACACACACACACACACACACACACACACACACACACACACACATACATACAAACCTGACAGATCAATCAATGAAACACCTGTAAATGGTCACAAACACCAACCAGCTTAGACATTCAGCAACAATGGATAATATTATATATAAATATATATTATGTTTAGTGATGTATCTGCTTCAGACTTTGTTTTATACTGTAATATATATATATATATATATATATATATATATAATAATTTAGTGTGAGGTGTTTCTGAGGTCACATGATGTCACTTTATTTAAACTCAGAACAGGAAACGGTCTGTTATTTATTCAGAGGTCAGCTGACCACTGCACATGTGGACCGGTTACCATGGAAACAGACACACCAGCATGCTTTTTTTAGTTGCCATGACAACGTCTCTGCGTATCCCACAATCCTTCAGGAGCCTCTCTGTTTCCTCCTCAGTCAGCTGTTCTCCTCCCGCCCGGAGGCTCGATACCCGGACACGGTGGCCGTGACCTACGACCCCGCCAGCCGCTGGCTGTCCTGCGTCTACAACGACCACAGTGTTTACGTGTGGGACGTCCGCGACCTCCGTGACCCCCGCAGGGCGGGAAAACTCTACTCCGCCCTCTACCACTCCTCCTGTGTGTGGAGCCTGGAGGTCAGTCTGTTCATGAGCCTCTGACACAATGAGGGTCTCAGTCACATGGTTCTGAGAGGTCAAAGGTCACGGAGAAGTCACGCGATGTGTGTTTCTGCCGGAATAATTATAACAATAATAACAATGATAATAACAATAATAACAACAATAATAATAACAATAACAACTATAATAATAATAACAATAATAATAATAACAACAATAACAATAATAACAACAATAATAATAACAATAACAACTATAATAATAACAATAATAATAACAATAATAATAACAATAATAACAATAATAATAATAACAATAATAATAACAATAATAATAACAACAATAACAACAATAATAATAATAATAATAACAATAATAATAACAATAACAACTATAACAATAACAAATAATAATAACAATAATAATAACAATGATAATAACAATAATAACAACAACAATAATAACAATAATAATAACAATAACAATGACAATAACAATGATAATAACAATGATAATAATAATAATAACAATAATAATAATAATAATAATAATAACAATAATAATAATAATAATAATAACAATAATAATAATAACAATAATAATAATAATAATATAACAATAATACTAATAATAACACTACTACTACTAATAATAATAACAATAATAATAACAATATAATATAACAATAATAATATAACAATAATAATAATAACAATAATAATAACAATAATAATATAATAATAATAACAACAATAATAATAACAATAATAATAATAACAGATACATGAACATGTTCCAACATGTTACTTTATTGAGTTATACCTCAGATTAGTTTATTATTTAGTGAAAATAAATATGATGCTACAGCCAGCAGCTGTTAGCTTAGCATATAGACAGGTAACGGGGAAACAACTGAAAACTCTTACTCTTTACTCTTTGGTGTTTGTTCTGTTGTTTTTGTTAATCAAACGAGGTAAATTGAGCCAGGCTAGCTGTGCTATGCTAAGCTAAGCTAACTAGCTGCTGGCTGCAGCTCCACGCGTACAGACGTGAGAGTATTGTCATCCATCACTGTTCACATTGATTCAGTGAACAAACTTCTGTATTCTGACAATGTTACCAACAAATGAAGCTTTTCAAACTTTGACTGAGAAGACTTCCTGTTCAGCACCTCCTCCTGTGTCCAGGTGTACCCAGAAGAAGGAGGAGGAGGAGGAGGGGCACATCTCCCCCCCGGGTCGTACCTGTCCTGCTCATCTGACAACACCATCCGACTGTGGAACACCGACGGCCACAAGCTCCTCACCAGGAACATCCTGAGCCAGGTACGACAAGA
>NC_072463.1:457191-479691 GCF_027596085.1 Anoplopoma fimbria | reverse complement strand
TCAACATACTATACTATGACTTCTTGACATACTATACTGACTTTTTTCAACATACTATACTATGACTTTTTCAACATACTATACTATGACTTTTTTCGACACATGCTATACTATGATTTTTTTTTTAACATACTATAATATTGACTTTTTGATTCTATGACTTTTTCGACATACTATACTATGACTTTTTTCATACATGACTACTATGACTTTTTTCGACATGCTATACTATGACTTTTTTAACATACTATAATATTGACTTTTTTCGACATTCTATGACTTTTTTCGACATACTATACTATGACTTTTTTAACATACTATAATATTGACTTTTTTCAACATTCTATGACTTTTTTCGACATGCTATACTATGACTTTTTTCAACATACTTTGACTTTTTCAACATTCTATGACTTTTTCGACATCTATACTATGACTTTTTTAACATACTATGACTTTTTTTCAACACTATACTATGACTTTTTTTTTAACATACTATAATATTGACTTTTTTATACTATGACTTTTTTCGACATACTATACTATGACTTTTTTAACATACTATAATATTGACTTTTTTCAACATTCTATGACTTTTTTCGACATGCTATACTATGACTTTTTTAACATACTATAATATTGACTTTTTTCAACATTCTATGACTTTTTTAACATACTATAATATGACTTTTTTCAACATTCTATGACTTTTTTAACATACTATTTTTAACATACTATATATGACTTTTTTCAACATTCTATGACTTTTTTCAACATATTACTATGACTATGACTTTTTTCAACATACTATACTATGACTTTTTTAACATACTATACTATTGACTTTTTTCAAACACTTTTTTCAACATACTATAATATGACTTTTTTTTATACTATGAACATACTATACTTTTTTAACATACTATGACTTTTTTCAACATTCTATGACTTTTTTCGACATACTATACTATGACTTTTTTCAACATACTATACTATGACTTTTTTCGACATGCTATACTATGACTTTTTTAACATACTATAATATTGACTTTTTTCAACATTCTATGACTTTTTTCGACATACTATACTATGACTTTTTTAACATACTATAATATTGACTTTTTTCGACATTCTATGACTTTTTTAACATACTATACTATTTTTTATACTATACTATGACTTTTTTCAACATTCTATGACTTTTTTAACATACTATAATATTGACTTTTTTCAACATACTATACTATGACTTTTTCAACATACTATACTATGACTTTTTTCAACATACTATACTATGACTTTTTTCAACATACTATGACTTTTTTCAACATGACTTTTTTCAACATACTATACTATGACTTTTTTCGACATGCTATACTATGACTTTTTTAACATACTATAATATTGACTTTTTTTTTTCAACATGCTATACTATGACTTTTTTAACATACTATACTATGACTTTTTTCAACATACTATACTATGACTTTTTTCAACATTCTATGACTTTTTTAACATACTATGACTTTTTTCAACATTCTGACTTTTTTCAACATACTATAATATTGACTTTTTTCAACATACTATACTATGACTTTTTTCAACATACTATACTATGACTTTTTTAACATACTATACTATGACTTTTTTGACATACTATTTGACTTTTTCAACATACTATCTATGACTTTTTTCAACATACTATACTATGACTTTTTTAACATACTATAATATTGACTTTTTTCGACATTCTATGACTTTTTTCGACATACTATACTATGACTTTTTTCAACATACTATACTATGACTTTTTCACACTATGACTTTTTTCAACATACTATAATATTGACTGTTTTCAACATACTATACTATGACTTTTTTCAACATACTATAATATTGACTGTTTTCAACATACTATACTATGACTTTTTTCAACATTCTATGACTTTTTTCAACATGCTATACTATGACTTTTTTAACATACTATAATATTGACTTTTTTCGACATTCTATGACTTTTTTAACATACTATACTATGACTTTTTTCAACATTCTATGACTTTTTTCAACATGCTATACTATGACTTTTTTAACATACTATATATACTTTTTTCAACATTCTATGACTTTTTTCGACATACTATACTATGACTTTTTTTAATATGATTGACACTATACTATGACTTTTTTATGACTTTTTTTAACATACTATACTATGACTTTTTTCAACATACTATAATATTGACTTTTTTAACACTTTTTTAACATACTATATATGACTTTTTTCAACATGACTATACTATGACTTTTTTCAACATACTATAATATTGACTTTTTTCAACATACTATGACTTTTTTCGACATACTATACTATGATTTTTTTCAACATACTATACTATTGACTTTTTTTTTTAACATACTATACTATGACTTTTTTCAACACTATGACTTTTTTACTATAATATTGACTTTTTTCAACATACTATACTATGACTTTTTTCAACATACTATAATATTGACTGTTTTCAACATACTATACTATGACTTTTTTCAACATACTATACTATGACTTTTTTCAACATTCTATGACTTTTTTCAACATACTATACTATGACTTTTTTAACATACTATACTATGACTTTTTTCAACATACTATACTATGACTTTTTTAACATACATATATATTGACTATACTATGACTTTTTTCAACATACTATACTATGACTATGACTTTTTTCGACATACTATCTATGACTTTTTTCAACATACTATACTATGACTTTTTTAACATACTATAACTTTTTCAACAACTATACTATGACTTTTTTAACATGATTGACTTTTTCGACATTCTATGACTTTTTTCGACATACTATACTATGACTTTTTTCAACATACTATACTATGACTTTTTTAACATACTATACTATGACTTTTTTAACATACTATAATATTGACTTTTTTCGACATTCTATGACTTTTTTCGACATACTATACTATGACTTTTTTAACATACTATAATATTGACTTTTTTCAACATACTATACTATGACTTTTTTCAACATACTATACTATGACATACTATAATATGACTTTTTTTTTTCAACATACTATGACTTTTTTCAACATACTATACTATGACTTTTTCAACATACTATATATGACTTTTTTCAACATACTATACTATGACTTTTTTTAACATACTATTTGACTTTTTTCAACATGCTATACTATGACTTTTTTCAACATACTATAATATGACTTTTTTGATTCTATGACTTTTTTCAACATGACTTTTATACTATGACTTTTTTCAACATACTATACTATGACTTTTTTCAACATACTATACTATGACTTTTTTTCAACATACTATAATATTGACTTTTTTCAACATGCTATACTATGACTTTTTTCAACATACTATAATATTGACTTTTTTCGACATTCTATGACTTTTTTCAACATACTATACTATGACTTTTTTCAACATACTATACTATGACTTTTTTCGACATACTATACTATGACTTTTTTAACATACTATACTATGACTTTTTTCAACATTCTGACTTTTTTAACATACTATAATATTGACTTTTTTCAACATACTATACTATGACTTTTTTAACATACTATAATATTGACTTTTTTCAACATTTTGACAACATACTATACTATGACTTTTTTCGACATACTATACTATGACTTTTTTAACATACTATAATATTGACTTTTTTCAACATTCTATGACTTTTTTAACATACTATACTATGACTTTTTTAACATACTATACTATGACTTTTTTCGACATTCTATGACTTTTTTCAACATACTATACTATGACTTTTTTCAACATACTATACTATGACTTTTTTCAACATTCTATGACTTTTTTCAACATACTATAATATGACTTTTTTCAACATACTATACTATTGACTTTTTTCAACATTCTATGACTTTTTTCGACATACTATACTATGACTTTAACAACATACTATAATATTGACTGTTTTCAACATTCTATGACTTTTTTCAACATACTATAATATTGACTTTTTTCAACATACTATACTATGACTTTTTTCAACATTCTATGACTTTTTTCGACATACTATACTATGACTTTTTTCAACATACTATACTATGATATACTGGGCGCCTTCCTTGGGAGGTGTTTCAGGCACGTCCAGTGGGGAGGAGACCTCGGGGAAGACCCAGGACTAGGTGGAGAGATTATATCTCAACACTGGCCTGGGAACGCCTCGGGATCCCCCGTCAGAGTTGGTCAATGTGGCCCGGGAAAGGGAAGTCTGGGGCCCCCTGCTTGAGCTGCTCCCCCGCGACCCGACCCCGGATAAGCGGACTATACTATGACTTTTTAACAGACTATACTATGACTTTTTTCAACATTACTATGACTTTTTTCAACATACTATACTATGACTTTTTTCAACATGCTATACTATGACTTTTTTAACATACTATAATATTGACTTTTTTCAACATTCTATGACTTTTTTCGACATACTATACTATGACTTTTTTCGACATGCTATACTATGACTTTTTTAACATACTATAATATTGATTTTTTTTGACTTTTTCGACATACTATTTTTTCGACATTACTATGACTTTTTTCGACATACTATACTATGACTTTTTTCGACATTCTATGACTTTTTTAACATACTATACTATGACTTTTTTCAACATACTATACTATGACTTTTTTCAACATACTATACTATGACTTTTTTCAACATACTATAATATGACTTTTTTCAACATACTATGATTTTTTTATGACTTTTTCGACATACTATACATACATATAATATTGACTTTTTTTTAACATACTATAATATTGACTTTTTTCGACATACTATACTATGACTTTTTTCAACATACTATAATATTGACTTTTTTCAACATACTATACTATGACTGTTTTCGACATTCTGACTTTTTTTGACGCACTATACTATGACTTCTTGACATACTATACTGACTTTTTTTTGACATAATATACTATGAATGTTTTCGACATGCTATACTATGACTGTTTTTGAAATGCTATTCTATGATTTTTCAACATTCTGACTTTTTGTGACATACTATACTGACTTTTTTTTGACATAATATACTATGACTTTTTCTTCACTACATACTAAAATATGTTCGTTTTTTTTACATACTATGACTTTTGCTCTTTCCAGTGTGCCTCAAAGATGCTAAAATAGTATAGTATGTCATAAAAGTAATCTGACTATAAAAGTGAATGAACGTATCACGTGTGATCCATGCTTACGTATGTTTAAGACTGTACATCTATATTTCACTCTCTCAGAGATAGTCACCGGTCTGAAGTTCAGCAGTGACTGCAGACATCTGATCACAGTGTCTGGAGACAGGTTGGTCCTCTCTGATCTGACATCAGCTAATGTTGACAGTATTTCACTGTTTCATCCCAAACATTTTTATTATCCACATTTTATGATATATGTACAGAAACCTATTTGATCACAGTGCTAATGAAACCTCTGTGTTTGTGAGCAGCTGTATCTTCGTGTGGCGTCTCAGTCCAGAGTTAACCATCAGGATGAGGCAGCGACTCGCTGACCTTCGACCTCCCAGCAGCACTCAGACCTCCCAGAATGCACCTCAGCAAAAAGTGGTGAACCTAAGGTAAATGTTCGGCTTGTAGTACCCGATGTGTTTGTCAGTGTTCATTTAGAAAAACTAACTTTGTTGAATTATATCATAACTTTTTAATTAACTGTGTGTGTGTGTGTGTGTGTGTGTGTGTGTGTGTGTGTGTGTGTGTGTGTGTGTGTGTGTGTGTGTGTGTGTGTGTGTGTGTGTGTGTGTGTCTGTGTGTGCAGCCGGGAGGCGTCTACTCCGCGTGTCGTCAACATGTCGTCTGACAGCGATAAGGAGGAGGAAGACGAGGAGGAGGAGGAGGGCAGGAGTCCTTTTATGGTCACAGCAGGATGCCTGGAGGAGGAGGAGGAGGAGACAGGTCTGTTACCATGGTTACATGGCATGCTAAAGCGTTAGCACCGAGCTCAGTTTCAGTTTCAGTTCTCTGCAGTCACATCGATAGGATTTTGTCATATTTGACAAAGATTGTCCTTCTCAGCTGCCGTAGTTGTGTTTTCCTTTAGATAAACGTTACGTCGCCTCAGGTTTTTGTGTTTTCATCAAACAATCATGTTTTTAACTTTTTATTCTAATAATAATAATGAAGACAGAACAGCTGGTGGAATAAAGTGATAAATCAGCTTCATATTCAGGCTGGAAGAATAACATCTGAATAAATCGTGTCCTGTTTTGTTTTTGTTTTTCCTGCAGAAATATCTGATGAGAAGTTTGACTCTCAGCGCTGCAGAGACGGAAGGAAGGTCAGAGGACATTTTGTTCACTGTTTATCCTCCTCAGAGGACTAGCAGGTCTGTTCGGTGTTCTCAGAGGATTAGCAGGTCTGTTCGGTGTCCTCAGAGGATTAGCAGGTCTGTTCGGTGTCATCAGAGGATTAGCAGGTCTGTTCGGTGTTCTCAGAGGATTAGCAGGTCTGTTCGGTGTTCTCAGAGGATTAGCAGGTCTGTTCGGTGTCCTCAGAGGACTAGCAGGTCTGTTCGGTGTCATCAGAGGATTAGCAGGTCTGTTCAGTGTTCTCAGAGGATTAGCAGGTCTGTTCAGTGTTCTCAGAGGATTAGCAGGTCTGTTCGGTGTCCTCAGAGGACTAGCAGGTCTGTTCGGTGTCCTCAGAGGACTAGCAGGTCTGTTCGGTGTCCTCAGAGGATTAGCAGGTCTGTTCGGTGTCCTCAGAGGATTAGCAGGTCTGTTCGGTGTCCTCAGAGGACTAGCAGGTCTGTTCGGTGTCCTCAGAGGACTAGCAGGTCTGTTCGGTGTTCTCAGGGGACATGAATCAGGAGAGACCTCAGAGATCTGGAACAAACCAGCTGTTGAAACGATGCAGCGTCTTTCCTAATTCCTACTAGTTATTATATTATATTTTGGCTAGAATAATATTTTATATATATATTATATTAATATATAATATTAATATAATATATATATATAATATAATATTAATAGAAGTAATATTCCACTCGTGTTTGCGTTGACAGAAGGTGTTCCACCGGGTCAACAGATATTAAAGCTCAGTGTTTCTCTGGGACTCCTCAGGACGCGTCGGGGCGCCTCCCTCGCCGCCGGTGGTCCAGGAGGACGACCAGCGACGGCGTCCTGACGGTGAAGTCCATGTTGGACCTGAGACTGCTGGACTCGTACTGTCCTGACAGACAGGTGGACCAGCAGGCGGAGCCAGAGGTCAGGACGCTCACAGAACCCATGACAGACCAGACCCCATTAAGAAAACACATCATTTTGGTTAACGTGACCTTTTGTCCCGCCCACACAGGTGAAGACACGCCCCGCTGATGTTAGCCCCTCGCCCTGTTGCCAGAGTGGGGTGGGCCAACGTGTGGGGGTGGGGCTTCACCGGACCAATCAGGAGCTGGGGAGCACCATGAGTCTGCAGGTCAACACTGCATGGGTGAGAACACACAAGACCCACTTACAAGCTTTTATTCCAGGCCTTTCTACCGTGTTTCACCTGAACCTGAGCTCAGGTGTCACATGACCACAGGAGGACCTTCAGTTCTCTGAAGAAGGCCATGAAATACGGTAGAAAGGCTAGGAAGTGAGGCTGAAGTTGTCATACACATGTCTCTGGAGTAAAGAATTAACTTGTCACTCTGTCCGTCCAGGCAGAGGACAGCGAGGCAAGGACCAATCAGAGGCCAGACTTCATCTCGCTGTCCAACCGGAGTCCAGACAGCGAGGCTGAGGTGCTGTATCCCGACCAATGGGAGGACAGAGTGAGCTTGGCAGGAAGGTAGGACGGCTTCAGGAATAGATTTAGTTTGTTCCAATAGTGAGTCAGAAATACCAGGATGTTCTACAACATCCGGTCTCCTTCTGCATCATGTGGCCAGCATGCTTCTGTGGCTGCTCTGACCCACAATCCTTTGCAACAGATCTATAAAGAAGAGGGTCAAAGTTCAAGTAGTTTGTCCCAGTAGAATTCATTCTGCATGTTACAGCTGCAGCAGTCCTAAAAGTGCATAAGTTAACGTTGTTGACTCTTTTGTTAACCCCGCCCCCTCTAAACCCCGCCCCTTCCTGTCAGTGAGTTCCAGGTGAAGGAGGCGTGTCCTGCTGCAGGTGGACGTCAGGACAAACCCAGTCCAGACAGCGGCTGCTCACTGGGATTCAGCTCCAGACTGTCCAGTCCAGTCAGACCTGCAGGAGACGGTGAGACAGACCGAGAGACAGACACATACAGAGAGACAGACAGATACAGAGAGACAGAGAGTTTTCTTGTGTCTGTCTCTCACCTTTAATCAGTCTCCCTCTCCTCCCTCTCGTAGACTCGGAGCCTACAGAGCCTCTCAGTGTGGATGGAAACTCCTCCGAGCTGGAGATGGAGGAGGACGAAGAGGAGGGAGCAGGAGGAGGAGGAGCAGGAGGAGGAGGAGGAGCAGGAGGAGGAGGAGAGGTCACGACCTCTCAGCTCGTCCCTCAGACTCCAGACCAGGAGGCCTTCCTGAAGGAACACTTTGTCACCCTGGCCGACCTCTCAGGATCAGGTTTGAAACAACCGCCAACGTTTTTACGTCAGTCAGAGAGTTCAGATCCATAACTTCATGTGTGCGCTGGTTATTGATTATTGAATCAGTATGTCAAATGTTGATGCTGCCTTCATAGTCAGAGGTCTCTAGACTTGGAGGACTAGACTTTCCACTTAATTGACCTTTGACCCATGTTTGTATGAGAGCGTCTTGTGGTTGTCCTCTGAGGAACAGAGAGGATTAAAACATACTTATGGTTTGTTGACAGGAAGTCCCAGCAAAGCGTCCCACAGCTCCAGTGAGAGTCTCAGCATGTCCTCCAGGTTCCTCTCCCAGAATCCAGCTGGAAGGTAAAACATCAGAGGACACAGATCCAAACTCTCTGATTGATCAACATGTTCAGTACTCTGATCAGGGTCGATAAAAAAACCTTTTGGTTCTGTTTCTTCTTGTTTGTGGTGTTTCTGATGAGAAGTCTCTTGTTTCTCCTCCTCAGTCGGAACGTGGTTCCTCTCCCATGTCGGACCACCGGAGGAGGAGGAGGAGGAGGAGGAGGAGGAGGAGGAGGAGGAGAGGTGAAGGCCCGACCTCTGGTCTCAGAGGTCCGCCCTCTGATGGAGGAGAACCAGAACCGGAGCCAGGACAGGAGGGTGTCATGGAACCAGGACCAAACCCAGAAACACAACCAGGACCAAACCTCCTCAGTTCTCGACCAGGCACAGTCCCAGAACAGGATCAACCAGGACCAGCCTCTTCTAGTCCAGAACCAGAACCAGCAGGGTCCAGATCATCTCCAGATGGGGGAGGAGACCTCCTGGGCCCAGCAGACCCACCGGCCCTCCCCACTGAAGAAGAAGGTCCAAACCGCGGTGGAGTTCAGGAGGAACCTGGGCCCGACGGCCCGAGCCGCCGCCTCCCATCTGAACTCCTCCTCCGGACTTCGGAAGGCTCAGTCAGTCCAAAACCTGCTGACGGACTCAGGTGAGACTCAGAACCTCCAGAAACTCAGGTGACGATTAAAATAATGAACCAAACCACCTGAACACTTTCTCTCCCCCTCAGGTGACTCCTCCCTCTCCACCTCTTGTCCATCCAGAGAGGTCCAGATGCTCCTCCCCCTGCAGCGGCCCACCACCCTCCCCTCCTCCCCTAGACGCCCCCTCCGTAGCCCCTCCCCCTCAGAGACCCAGCCCCGCCTCCCCAGGTCCCCCCAACAGGAAGTAGCCGCCTCCATCTCTGCTACAGCTTCGTCAGCCGTCACCACCCCGAGGAAGTCCTCCTCCTCCTCCTCCACTCCGGCGGCGTCGCGCTCCTACATGAGTCCCACCGCCAGCTCCATGGCCAAGATGTCACGCTCCGTCTCCGTGGGCGACGGCCTCAACCTCTCAGAATCCGGCGAGGACCCCCCAGTGACATCATCATCATCATCATCAGGGTCGACGGTTACCCCCTCCTCTCAGGTCAAAGACACGCCCCCTCCTCTTGTTGCCGTGGTGCCCTCCAACGCAGCTCTGGCCACGCCCCCCCACGCCACCGTTGTTCCCGTCGTTGTCGCCTCCTCCTCGTCTCTGGGTAACCATGGTAACCAGGCGGCCCCTCCCCCCCGCGGCCTCCAGGCTCGGGTCCCCGGCAGCAGCCGACCGCTCCCGGACAAGCCCTCCATCGCCTCCCTGTCCTCCTCCTCGTCACGGCCTCCTCCGGTCTCCGTCTCTCCCCTGACTCCCCCCCGGCAGGGGGAGGAGCCTCAGACTCCTGCAGGCGGCAGAAGTGTGGAGCTGAGAGACGACACAGGTTTGAACTCCCATCCTCCTCCTCCTCTTCATCCCTTCATCCTGTCATCTCTACATCTGACCTCACCTTCTCTCTCTCTCTCTCTCTATGCAGACCAGCCAATCAGTGTGGAGACCTGCAGAGCTCTGACCAATGAGCTGCAGAGCTGCTTCAAGAGAGCAACACACCTGTACAGGAAGGTGAGTCCATCACTTAATGCTGTGAATCAATACAGCCTTAATATTTGATGTTCACAAAATGGTTTCATGTAGAAAGTTTCAAATATGAACTCACCTGAGTGAAGAACACAGACTGTTTAGAAGAAGAGGACGTCTCATTGGTTTTTCGATGTTCTGAAGCCTCCAGTTCGGCCATTTGCCATCACCAGTGAACAGGAAGTGACCATATATGGAGTGAGGAGGAGTGACGTAGAGACGCCGTATAAGTCTCTGGTGTGGACCTGTCAATCAGTGTGTAGCCCCGCCCTAAAGCATCCCCTGCTTTATGGTCTGTTTGACTCTAAATGGAGCATCATTTACTAAATGAACATCATGCTGTATTGAAGAAGACTTGAAACTAGAGATTGAGACCATAAACTCATGTTTACAATGTTTACTGAGGGAATAAATCAAGAGAGAAGTAGAGTCATTTTCTCATAGACTTCTATACAACCAGAGGAGTCGCCCCCTGGTGGACAGCAGAGAGAATGCAGCTTTAACACATGAAGACTTGACTTCATGTTTCAGAACCAGAGGTTTTTAAACAGGAAGTGGAGTTTTGTTTAGATTTAGTTTGACTTAAAATAGTTTAAACACTCAGAAAAAGAGACATCAGCAGCTCCTTCACCTGTCTCTCTCTCCTCCAGGTGAGCGGCTCCTCCCACGATGACTCCACCCCCGACCAGCGTCAGATGGCTGTCGTCCTATCGGAGGCCTTCCAGGCCATGAGGGCGGAGCTGGACTGTCTGCCGCTGAGCGTGCCGAGCATGCTGGGAGTGGAGGGGGGGGTGAAGACGGTGGCTCTCCTGGAGGAGTACTCTCTGCTGCTGCTGCAGGCCGTCCACCGCAGGGTCAACGCCACGGAGGCTCCTCACTGATGCTCTTCATCCTCCTCCTCTTCCTCCTCCTCCACTTCCTGTCCACCTCCTCTTCATCCTGTCATTTTTCTTGCTCTCCATCTTTCTTTTCTTCTTCTCTCTCATCCCCTCGTCCTCTTACTCGTCTTCCTCCTTTACTTTCTTCTTTTTATCCTCATCAGTTTGATCGTGTCTTCTGTTTTTTCATGCATCTTCCTTTTACTTCCCTCTTCCTCCTCTTCCTCCTCCTCCTCTTCCTCTTCTTCAGAGATGAAGGATCTGAAGCCATTTTAAATTTGTCTGAACTTTTTTTTATTGTTATGCAAGAATCTCTCTGGTCTTAAAGGAGCGACGCGTCGAAACCTTTGAAGTTTTTTAGAAACTGAACGACTGAGGTCGTTTTTTAAAGACGTTTTTTATTTTTCATTCTGGTCTGTTTGGGCGGAATCACTAATGTTTGGATTCATTATGAATTATTGTTGTAGAAACGTGGATGTTAGACTGTAGAGACTTTTTAAAGGAGCAAACAGCAATATGAGATGTTTTTGACACCTATTTGAACAAACTTTATTGTTCTTTTGTTTGATGTATATTTGGTTCCTGAGTTCACTTGAACAGATTTTTGGTTTCTTCTGCTGATGTTTCACTTTAACCGTCGGACTACTGAAGGAGGAGAGCGTTTTTATAACTGTTACTAAAGCAACACCTTTAGAGCTCGTTGGGTTTAAACTTTAACTTCATGTTTTTGTCAAAATTGAATAAAAGTTTGAGACTTTAGATGTTTGTGTCTTAATGAGTGTTATTAATATTTATTAGCTTCATATGTTTATTTTAACCACAGGAAGTCTCTACCAAAATAAAAGTCCAGTCTTTGGGTTCCAGTACCTGAAGGGATAGTTTGTTGCTGAGAGGAGGTCTCACTCCGACCCTGATCCGAGGTCAGAGGGGGAACAGCAGGAAGCCGGAGAAGAAGCTGAAGTTCCGTGAGTCGTCGTAGAGCCGGTAGCTGGCGGGCAGGCTGAGCCGGACCGCGTCGCCCGCCTCCAGCTGCAGTGCCACGCCGCTGGACGTGGAAGCGTAGCCGCCATGGTCATTCAGGTCCAGGCTGAAGGCGACGGGCTGGTTGTTCCTGTACAGGTGGAGACCCATGTAGCCCTTCAGGTAGTCTGCAGCCGTGAAGCTGAAGAAGTAGAGTCCTCTGACGGGAGCGGTGAACACACCTGACAGACACAGAGCAGGTCAACCTTAACACACCTGACAGACAGACCCGGTTTACCTGCAGTCTGGTTGTAACGGGGTCTTTAAGGTGACCCGGTTTACCTGCAGTCTGGTTGTAGGCTCGGCCGATGTTGGTGATGGTTTTGGAGAAGATCAGAGTCGTCTCCTGGTCAAACGGTCCGACTGATCCTGAATCAGTCAGACCGGCGGAGAACGCCACCTTCAGCTCACCTGCAATAAAAAGTTTTGTTTCAATGTTTTAATGCAATAAAGAAACATTTAATCACAAGTTCATCATTAATAGTGAAGAATAAGATATTTATTACATTGAGGGTGAAACCTTTTACATTCTGATGTCACTCTAAAAGTTTGATTTAAAAATATTTCCTCATTTTCTGTTTATTATTAAAAGATTTTCTTCATTTTACTAAACTTAATTAATGAATTAATCAAGGAGGGCAGTTATGATAAAGATATTTGGGAACAAACGTTGATTCATCGACATGTTTTTAATGTAGAAACTGAAACATTTGGTCACATTAAAGATATTTATCAATTTCATTTATTACCCTATAATCAATATTATTGCCTGAACGAACTAGTAATGACTGTCAGCACTAATATCAGTTAGCATGGTGGAGTTAGCATGACATCACTAAAATGTTCAGTAACTAGCGGCTAAAAACCTTAAGTCATCTCTGCTGTTTTTAAGTTGTAAAGAAGTTGAGTTTGAACCTGAGTTGGTGTCTGTGAGCTTCTGCAGACGATCATCAGTTTGATTCAATCTGAAGCTCAAATCTGAAAATCAGGAAACAGTTCAGAGAAAGTATTGTGAGACTTTATTTGAAAGCAGTTCTGACGTCTGTTGGTCAATTACTTGAATCAGAATCAAACGTGTCGACATATATCAGATCATCTGACTTGTGATGAAACTTTCAGCTTTAGATTCAGTTTTTCAACACAGATTGAGCTTCAGTCAGTTTCAAACCTTCAGGGTGTTACCTGTGTTTTCTTTCTTCAGATCTTCATGCTGTTTCTCACTGACTCTCAGTTTGACCTCCAGATCTGAAAATAAAACAAGAGAATATCTGAGTCAGTTAAATGACTTACCTTTTGTGTTATTGAATATAATAAAGTAAATAATAACTTAACCTGTAGTGTTTTTGAGGCTGTCTATCAGTCTGGACTCCATCAAGGAAAGTTGAACAGATTGAACTGAAACACAAAATAAATCAGAAACAAGCAACTTGTGACTCCTGAAGGACTAATATGGAAAAATACACAATGTAGGCAAAAGAAATGTCCACTTTAAAATATGAATTAGGAGTTTAATCACCTGTAATATAAATAGCTGAAGCATTCAATTCCTGTCAATTTAAAAGTTATAAAATGTTCCTACAAGAACCATCAGGATGATAAAGGAGTTCCTCAGGGAACCTTACTGGATCATCCACAACTTCAGTTTGAAGAAGTACTACATGTACTGTTTGAGCTAAAATAAATAATGTTCCTCTTTGTGTCACTTTATTCAGATGAAATATATTAATATAGAGTTAGTGTTAAACCTTCAGAGTGCTACCTGTGTTTTCTGTCTTCAGATCTTCCAGCTGTTTCTCACTGACTCTCAGTTTGACCTCCAGATCTAAACAGGAAACAAAGCATGTTTGATTTAATGGTTTTATTTATGGTTCATTAAAATTAATATTGAAGAGTTGATGATGTTACCTGCAGTGTGATTCTCCAGCTGCTCCAGATGTGTCTCAGTAGATCTCAGTCTGACCTCCATAGCTGAACAACAATCAGTTTGATTTGTTCATATATTTAATGAGTCTGTATTCAAACTCTACAGTAAAGTCTAGATCAATCACATTAATAAACAATCAATCAATACCTAAATAATTTCTGTAAATATGACACTACCTGTAATGTTGTTGTGGCTGTCTGTCAGTCTGGACTCCATCAAGGAAAGTTGATCTGACTGAACTAAAACACAAAAAAATCTGAAATAAACTAATTTATATTATTTAAAAGGAATTACAACAATAAAACAAAATCTAAGTTAAATACCTTATAAACAATTTTAAAAATCATAATTTGTATTATAAATAGTCAGAGGATCATTAGATTCCTTTCAATTCAAATGTCATGAAATCTGAGGATTCTAAAAGAACCATCAGGATGATAAAGGAGTTCCTCAAGGAACCATCCTGGATCCTCCACAGCTTCAGTTTGAAGAAGTACTACATGTTTTGTTTGAGCTAAAATAAATAATGTTCCTCTATGAATATGATATTGACTTTATTCAGATGAAATATATTAATATAGAGTTAGTGTTAGAACCTTCAGGGTGTTACCTGTGTTTTCTTTCTTCAGATCTTCATGCTGTTTCTCACTGACTCTCAGTTTGACCTCCAGATCTGAAAATAAAACAAGAGAATATCTGAGTCAGTTAAATGACTTACCTTTTGTGTTATTGAATATAATAAAGTAAATAATAACTTAACCTGTAGTGTTTTTGAGGCTGTCTATCAGTCTGGACTCCATCAAGGAAAGTTGAACAGATTGAACTGAAACACAAAATAAATCAGAAACAAGCAACTTGTGACTCCTGAAGGACTAATATGGAGAAATACACAATGTAGAATGCAAAAAAATGTCCACTTTAAAATATGAATTAGGAGTTTAATCATCTGTAATATAAATAGCTGAAACATTCAATTCCTTTCTATTTAAAAGTTATAAAATGTTCCTACAAGAACCATCAGGATGATAAAGGAGTTCCTCAGGGAACCTTACTGGATCCCCCACAGCTTCAGTTTGAAGAAGCACTACATGAACTGTTTGAGCTAAAATAAATAATGTTCCTCTTTGTGTCACTTTATTCATCCATCCATTTCCTTCCGCTTATCCGGGGCCGGGTCGCGGGGGCAGCAAGCTAAGGAGGGTCCTCCAGACGTCCTTCTCCCCAGCAACACTTTCCAGCTCCTCCTGGGTAACCCTGAGGCGTTCCCAGGCCAGAATATAATAAAGTAATATAATCTCTCCAGCGTGTTCTGGGTCTACCCCGGGGCCTCTTACCAGTTGGACGTGCCTGGAAAACCTCTAAAGGGAGGCGTCCAGGAGGCATCCTGATCAGATGTTGAACCACCTCAGCTGGCCCCTTTAAAACACGAAAGGAGCAGCGGCTCTGAAACTCCAAGCTCCCTCCGGATGTCTGAGCTCCTCACCCTATCTCTAAGGCTGAGCCCAGCCACCCTACGAAGGAAGCTCATTTCGGCGGCTTGTATTCGCGATCTCATTCTTCCGGTCACTACCCAAAGCTCATGATCATAGGTGAGGGTTGGAACGTAGATGGACTGGTAAATCGAGAGCTTTGCCTTACGGCTCAGCTCCTTCTTCACCAAAACGGTCCGGTACAACGCCCGCATCACTGCTGACGCTGCACCGAACCGCCTGTCCATCTCCCGCTCCATTTTACCCTCACTCGTGAATAAGATCCCGAGATACTTGAACTCCCTCGCTTGGGGCAGTGACTCACTCCCAACCCAGGGGTGCATCCACCATTTTCTGGCAGAGAACCATGGCCTCAGACTTGGAGGTACTGACTCTCATCCCGATATTCGCACTCGGCTGTGAACCGCCTCAGTGCGTGCTGAAGGTCACGTTCTGAAGAAGCCAACAGAACCACATCATCTGCAAAAAGCAGGGATGTGATTCTGAGTCCCCAAACCGGAAACTCTCCTCCCCCGGCTGCACCTTGAAATCCTGTCCATGAAAATCACAAACAGGATTGGTGACAATGGGCAGCCCTGGCGGAGGCCAACACGCACTGGGAACAAGCTCGACTTTGTGCCAGTATCCGGACACAGCTCTCACTTTGGTCATACAAGGACCGAATGAAATGCTCAAATAACGAACCAGGTACCCCATATTCCCGCAGTATCCCCCACAGGACTCCCCGAGGGACACGGTCGAAGGCCTTCTCCAAGTCCACAAAACACATGTAGACTGGATGAGCAAACTCCCATGCCCCCTCCAACAGACCTGCAAGGGTAAAGAGTTGGTCCGCTGTTCCACGGCCAGGACGGAATCCGCATTGCTCCTCCTGAATCTGAGGTTCGACAATCGGACGGAGCCTCCTTTCCAGCACCCTGGAGTAAACTTTCCCGGGGAGGCTGAGCAGTGTGATACCCCTATAATTGGAGCACACTCTCCGGTGTTTTTGAAAATGGGAACCACCACCCCGGTCTGCCACTCCACAGGCACTGTACCCGACTTCCACGCAACAGTGAAGAGACGTGTCAACCAAGACAGCCCAACAATGTCCAGAGCCTTTAGCACTTTATTCAGATGAAATATATTAATATAGAGTTAGTGTTAAACCTTCAGAGTGTTACCTGTGTTTTCTGTCTTCAGATCTTCCAGCTGTTTCTCACCGACTTTCAGTTTGACCTCCAGATCTGAACAGGAAACAAAGCATGTTTGATTAAATGGTTTTATTTATGGTTCATTGAATGTAATATTGAAGAGTTGATGATGTTACCTGCAGTGTGATTCTCCAGCTGCTCCAGATGTGTCTCAGTAGATCTCAGTCTGACCTCCATAGCTGAACAACAATCAGTTTGATTTGTTCATATATTTATTGAGTCTGTATTCAAACTCTACAGTAAAGTCTAGATCAATCACATTAATAAACAATCAATCAATACCTAAATAATTTCTGTAAATATGACTCTACCTGTAGTGTTGATGTGGCTGTCTGTCAGTCTGGACTCCATCAAGGAAAGTTGATCTGACTGAACTAACAACACAAAATCTGAATAAACTAATTTATATTATTTAAAAGGAATTACAACAATAATACGTAAAATACTAAGTTAAATACCTTAATTACAATTTAAAAAAACATAATAGTTGTGTATAACTCAGCTCAGAGGATCAGCAGATTCCTTTAGGGACTCCATGAAATCTGAGGATTCTAAAAGAACCATCAGGTTTCCTTCATGTTCATAAAGGAGTTCCTCAGGGAACCATCCTGGATCCTCCACTGCTTCAGTTTGAAGAAGTACTACATGTTCTTTTGTTTGAGCTTAAAACTTTGTGTCTGCTCCAAACATATTATCACGTTGTATGAATATGATATTGAATATATTTATACAATGAATAAATATAAACCTACTGTCAGTTTCAAACCTTCAGGGTGTTACCTGTGTTTTCTGTCTTCAGATCTTCCAGCTGTTTCTCACTGACTCTCAGTTTGACCTCCAGATCTAAACAGGAAACAAAGCATGTTTGATTTAATGGTTTTATTTATGGTTCATTAAAATTAATATTGAAGAGTTGATGATGTTACCTGCAGTGTGATTCTCCAGCTGCTCCAGATGTGTCTCAGTAGATCTCAGTCTGACCTCCATAGCTGAACAACAATCAGTTTGATTTGTTCATATATTTATTGAGTCTGTATTCAAACTCTACAGTAAAGTCTAGATCAATCACATTAATAAATAATCAATCAATACCTAAATAATTTCTGTAAATATGACACTACCTGTAATGTTGTTGTGGCTGTCTGTCAGTCTGGACTCCATCAAGGAAAGTTGATCTGACTGAACTAACAACACAAAATCTGAATAAACTAATTTATATTATTTAAAAGGAATTACAACAATAATACGTAAAATACTAAGTTAAATACCTTAATTACAATTTAAAAAAAACATAATAGTTGTGTATAACTCAGCTCAGAGGATCAGCAGATTCCTTTAGGGACTCCATGAAATCTGAGGATTCTAAAAGAACCATCAGGTTTCCTTCATGTTCATAAAGGAGTTCCTCAGGGAACCATCCTGGATCCTCCACTGCTTCAGTTTGAAGAAGTACTACATGTTCTTTTGTTTGAGCTTAAAACTTTGTGTCTGCTCCAAACATATTATCACGTTGTATGAATATGATATTGAATATATTTATACAATGAATAAATATAAACCTACAGTCAGTTTCAAACCTTCAGGGTGTTACCTGTGTTTTCTGTCTTCAGATCTTCCAGCTGTTTCTCACTGACCTTCAGTCTGACCTCCAACTCTGAAGATAAAACAGAGAATATCTGAGTCTGTAAAACTAATAACCTCTTGTGTTTTTGACTATAATAAAGTAAATGTACCTCTACCTGTAGTGTTGTTGTGGCTGTCTGTCAGTATGGACTCCATCAAGGAAAGTTGAACAGATTGAACTGAAAACACAAAATAAATCAGAAACAAACAACTTGTGACTCCTGAAGGACTAATATGGCAATATTGTAGCTACACGTGTAAGAACACACAGCAGAATGACATAAAAATGTCTACTTCAAAATATGAATTAGGAGTTTGATCATCTGTAATATAAATAGTTATAGTAATTCATTTCTGTCAATTCAAATGTCATAAAAAGTTCCTACAAGAACCATCAGGATGATGAAGGAGTTCCTCAGGGAACCTTACTGGATCCCCCCCAACTTCAGTTTGAAGTAGTACTACATGTACTGTTTGAGCTAAAATAAATAATGTTCCTCTTTGTTTCACTTTATTCAGATGAAATATATTAATATAGAGTTAGTGTTAAACCTTCAGAGTGTTACCTGTGTTTTCTGTCTTCAGATCTTCCAGCTGTTTCTCACTGACTCTCAGTTTGACCTCCAGATCTAAACAGGAAACAAAGCATGTTTGATTTAATGGTTTAATTATGGTTCATTAAAATTAATATTGAAGAGTTGATGATGTTACCTGCAGTGTGATTCTCCAGCTGCTCCAGATGTGTCTCAGTTGATCTCAGTTTGACCTCCATAGCTGAACAACAATCAGTTTGATTTGTTCATATATTTATTGAGTCTGTATTCAAACTCTACAGTAAAGTCTAGATCAATCACATTAATAAATAATCAATCAATACCTAAATAATTTCTGTAAATATGACACTACCTGTAATGTTGTTGTGGCTGTCTGTCAGTCTGGACTCCATCAAGGAAAGTTGATCAGACTGAACTGAAAACACAAAATAAATCTGAAACAAACAACTTGTGACTCCTGGAGGACTAATATGGGAGAACACATAACAGAGGCTAAAACAAACATCTAGTTTACAGTATAAAAGGGATTTTAATCTTTTGTATTATAAATAGTTGAAGCATTAATTCCTTTCAATTCAAATGCCATGAAAGGTTCCTACAAGAACCATCAGGATGATAAAGGAGTTCCTCAAGGAACCTTACTGGATCCTCCACAGCTTCAGTTTGAAGAAGTACTACATGTACTGTTTGAGCTAAAATAAATAATGTTCCTCTATGTGTGACTTTATTCAGATGAAATATATTAATATAGAGTTAGTGTTAGAACCTTCAGGGTGTTACCTGTGTTTTCTTTCTTCAGATCTTCATGCTGTTTCTCACTGACTCTCAGTTTGACCTCCAACTCTGAAAATAAAACAAGAGAATATCTGAGTCAGTTAAATGACTTACCTTTTGTGTTATTGAATATAATAAAGTAAATAATAACTTAACCTGTAGTGTTTTTGAGGCTGTCTATCAGTCTGGACTCCATCAAGGAAAGTTGAACAGACTGAACTGAAAACACAAAATCAGAATGAACTAATTTATATTATTTAAAAGGAATTACAAAAATAATGCGTAAAGTACTAAGTTAAATACCTTAATTACAATTTTAAAAAACAATTAACAGTTATGTATAATTTAGCACAGAGGATAAGCAGGTTCCTTGAGGGACTCCATGAAATCTGAGGTTTCTAAAAGAGCCATCAGGATGATAAAGTAGTTCCTCAGGGAACCTTACTGGATCCCCCCCAACTTCAGTTTGAAGTAGTACTACATGTACTGTTTGAGCTAAAATAAATAATGTTCCTCTTTGTTTCACTTTATTCAGATGAAATATATTAATATAGAGTTAGTGTTAAACCTTCAGAGTGCTACCTGTGTTTTCTGTCTTCAGATCTTCCAGCTGTTTCTCACTGACTCTCAGTTTGACCTCCAGATCTAAACAGGAAACAAAGCATGTTTGATTTAATGGTTTTATTTATGATTCATTAAAATTAATATTGAAGAGTTGATGATGTTACCTGCAGTGTGATTCTCCAGCTGCTCCAGATGTGTCTCAGTAGATCTCAGTCTGACCTCCATAGCTGAACAACATCAGTTTGATTTGTTCATATATTTAATGAGTCTGTATTGAAACTATTCAGTAAAGTCTAGATCAATCACATTAATAAATAATCAATCAATACCTAAATAATTTCTGTAAATATGACTCTACCTGTAATGTTTTTGAGGCTGTCTGTCAGTCTGGACTCCATCAAGGAAAGTTGATCTGACTGAACTAACAACACAAAATCTGAATAAACTAATTTATATTATTTAAAAGGAATTACAACAATAATACGTAAAATACTAAGTTAAATACCTTAATTACAATTAAAAAAAAACATAATAGTTGTGTATAACTCAGCTCAGAGGATCAGCAGATTCCTTTAGGGACTCCATGAAATCTGAGGATTCTAAAAGAACCATCAGGTTTCCTTCATGTTCATAAAGGAGTTCCTCAGGGAACCATCCTGGATCCTCCACTGCTTCAGTTTGAAGAAGTACTACATGTTCTTTTGTTTGAGCTTAAAACTTTGTGTCTGCTCCAAACATATTATCACGTTGTATGAATATGATATTGAATATATTTGTACAATGAATGAATATAAACCTACAGTTTCAAACCTTCAGGGTGTTACCTGTGTTTTCTGTCTTCAGATCTTCCAGCTGTTTCTCACTGACCTTCAGTCTGACCTCCAACTCTGAAGATAAAACAGAGAATATCTGAGTCTGTAAAACTAATAACCTCTTGTGTTTTTGACTATAATAAAGTCTGACCTCCAACTCTGAAGAGAGAACATTCATATTTAGAAAGGAGTTCCTCAGGTAAACATCCTCCAAAGTTTCAGTTTCAAAGATCACTAAATGATTATCTTTTCAAACATTGTTGTTTTAATGTCCTTGAGATAAAAAAATCAGACTGCGTTCCAAACGTTCAGTCGATTCATACTATTCTCAGATTTACACAATGGCCAATTTATTAGGTACACCTGCACAACACAACGCAACCCAATGCATCAAATTCCACCCTTACGAACCTTATTATGTTCAGTTTTTATTCAAACCTTCCAAGAGGTGTTAATGCAAATATTTGTTAATCATTGAGCTCATACTCAGGGATTGTTATGAACTGGACGGGCAGAACAGTTGTTTTGGATGCATTAGATTTTACAGGTGTATCTAATAAAATGGCCAGTGGGTGTAATCAACAGTTTGATCATAAAAGTTCCTTCCGGAACCATCAGGATAAAAAAGGATTTCCTCTGGGAACTTTACTGGATCCTCCATAGTTTGAAGAAGCACTACATGAGCTAAAATAAATTATTGTTATCCACGTTGGGTCACTTTATTCAAATATCATTTAAGATCAAAGTTACTTCAAACCTTCAGGGTGTTACCTTTGTTTTCTGTCTTCAGATCTTCCAGATGTTTCTCACTGACCCTCAGTCTGACCTCCAGATCTGAAGAGAAAACAGTGAAAGTGAGTCAGCTGTCCAGACAACCTCAATCAACTCATCTCCTCTAGATTGATTGGTGAACAGATTGATGGATGATGTACCTGTTTTCATTTGGTCCAGTAGACTCTCTGTTGTGTTCACTTTTCTCTGCAGCTTCATCCGTTTGGAGGTTTGATCTGAAACATAAACATGAACATCCTGCAGTGA
>NC_072463.1:444691-454691 GCF_027596085.1 Anoplopoma fimbria | reverse complement strand
ACTTGTGTACTTTTATTAATATATGAAGGTATTAAAATTCAAAGAGTCAAAGTTAAGCAGTTTAATAAAAAATGTTCCACTTAAATGAGATTATGAAATCAGAGGCACAGTCAGAACTACATTTCCTAGATGTTCATAGAAACATTATGAAGATGTAATAAATGGTTCATAACAGACTACAAAGTAGCTGTGAGCACTTATAATGTTTATTAATGTTTGTATCTTTAAATATACAGTTAATGTATTTATGTTAACTATCACGTTTATATATTTACTATAAACTATCCATTAGAGGGTTAACAACAGGAATATATATGTATATATAAATATATACATCTGACCTGAGGTCTGCCTGATCAGCTCCTCCATCAGAGTCTCAGTGTGACACAACCTGACCGACAGAACTGAAGATACGGAAACACATTACAAGTCACGAGTCATTGAATCAACTCGAATCTGACTCGAGTCTAAGTCACATGACTTCCACACTTGATCAAATCAGGTCACAAAGTAACGAAA
Source organism: Anoplopoma fimbria (assembly GCF_027596085.1). Classification (NCBI taxonomy): domain Eukaryota; kingdom Metazoa; phylum Chordata; class Actinopteri; order Perciformes; family Anoplopomatidae; genus Anoplopoma; species Anoplopoma fimbria. The sequence continues at coordinate 454,172 of NC_072463.1, read as the reverse complement.
CAGAATTTAAATGTTAAATCTGATGAAGATGAAGATGACCTGCGTTTTTCCTCCTCAGCTGCTCCACTGTGTTCTCACTCGCCCTCAGTCTTGTCTGCAGGAATGGCAGCTCCGCTGCCAGAGCTATGGAGACACAGTGTGTCAATAAAATATATATATATATATATATATATCATTGGATGTTTTGACAGCTGAACCATTTGAACCATGAGCTTATGAGTACGAGATGAAGACGAAGAAATGAAATCAGCTAAATGTTGGTGAACATTCAAGCAAGATGTTATTTAATGAGTCAGAAGTGAAAGCAGTTGAAGTGTGAGTACTGGTGTACTGTAAACAGTTGAAGTGTGTGTACTGGTGTACTGTAAACAGTTGAAGTACTGGTGTACTGTGTGTGTACTGTAAACAGGTGTACTGGTGTACTGTAAACAGTTGAAGTGTGTGTACTGGTGTACTGTAAACAGTTGAAGTGTGTGTACTGGTGTACTGTAAACAGTTGAAGTGTGTGGTGTAAACAGTTGAAGTGTGTGTACTGTAAACAGTTGAAGTGTGTGTACTGGTGTACTGTAAACAGTTGAAGTGTGAGTACTGGTGTACTGTAAGTCGTCTCACCTGAGTTCTTCATCTTCAGGTCGTCCATCGAGCGCTCGCTGTCGTTCAGTCTGATCTGAAGCGTCGACACCTCGGATGAAAACTCGACGGCTCGAACTGAAAGATCAAAACACGACAAAGTGAGCAGACACATGAAGTCTGAAATATGTCTACAACTAGTGGAGGGATTGTTATGAATCATCTTTAAAGTCATGAAGAACAAAAGAATGGCTACAATGAAGCTGCTTAATGACATAAATTAAACTGAATAATATTATTCCTAGACATAATCTAATCTAATCTAATCTAATCTAATATACTATAATCTAGAGGTCAGGCTTTGACACAGCGGCTGGTTAACATGAGACTGTCTCCCAAAAAAGTTTAATGGTTTTAAAACTATACAGTGTCTAAATTTCTAAGTTTATTTTTTAGCTATTAAAATATACAAAATGGTGTCCCACAAGGGTCCATACTGGGTCCCATTAACTTAACCTAATTTATAACAATTATCTGTGTTGCAAAGTATTAATACGGAATGTGAATTTTTATGCAGACGACACCTTTATGTCCAGTTCTGTCTCATCATCAGAGAGTTTGACTGAAGAGCTCAGTCTGCTTTTAATGTTGATCAGAGGAATCTCTGTTGTTGAGACAGTCGTCTGATCAGATTGTTATAATAATAAGGTGACTGAACGAGTGTCAGCTGAAGACAGTCCATCTTTTAAACATCGTACCGTGTGTTCTGGGTCAAATTCAGCTTCTAGTACAGAAACTAATGTTTTATTGAAGTGAGGCTTTAACAGCGGCTGATGATGAGATATTTCATAAAATAATGCAGGTAAATCAGAGTTTCCTGGTGCTTAGTTAGTCTCTCATTCATCACTGCAGTTTGTAGGAGATGTGGGTTTGACTTCTTTATCAACAGTAGAATCAAACACAACGTTACACAAACTGTCTCCTCGTCTGTTCTGACTCTAAAACCACCAGCAGCTGCAAACCTCTGACCCTGTAGACTGGTATCACCACCAGAAGCTGCACTGTTCTGGTTGGAAGTTCTTTGAAAGTTCTGGACCGTCATCTTGGTTTGTGAGCTTCAGAGACATGGAGTCTAAAAACAGGATTCAGGATCATTCTAGCTCTGAATGGTTTAGTCCCGACACTGAATTTATGTCTGTCACTTGTCTCTTTGATGTGGTTTCATCTTGTAGTTTTATAACTTTGAACTGTATTTGTGAATATATAAACATGAATCTTCTAAGCTGCCGTCTTGGCTCTATTCCCTCAGAACGACATGTTAACTAAACTCACCTGTTCCTCTCTGCCTTCCCCTAAGGTCTTGGCTTTGTGTAGTTTAGATTACGTTTCTTGGGTAGTTGTTCAGTTTTACTAGATATTCTTAGATTTTATTAGGATTAAATTAATTCATTTGTTTTATTTTTTATTTGTTTTTAGCGTTTTATTATTATATTTGATTATTGTGATTGTTTTTACCCTGTACAGCACCTTGAGATTTCATTGTATTTTGAAGTGTGCTATATAAATAAAATCCATTATTATTATTATTATTATTATTATTATTATTATTATTATTATTATTATTATTATTAACTCTCAAAAGGAATATTCTCGATAAACAAAGGTTAAATGTAAAATAAATAAATATAATGTTCCCGTCGGTTTTTCATCATCAGGTCACATGGTGAACATTATTCCTGCTAAACATTAACATGTTAGCATCGCAACATTTTAGGAAACCTTTTAGTTTTTATAGAACATGACTCCTCCTCCTCCATCACCTACCTTTGCTCTGCTCCTCCAGCTCCTCCACCTTCCTCCTCAGATCTGAGTTCAGCTCCATCAGCAGCTTCCTGTCGGCCTCCATCCTCTCCTCGGTGTTCCTCAGCTCCTCCTTCTGTTGGACCACCGTCTCCTCCAGTCCGTCCAGGCTGCGTCTCTGCTGCCAGGCCTCCACCTCCCTGTCTCTCAGCCGGCTCTCCAGGCTCCTCAGGGCCTGACGCTGCTCCACCTCCACCGCCTTCACACTCAGGACCAACTCCTTCAAACCCCACAGCTCGTCCCAGAGGACGGGCAGCTCCGCAGGGACGCCGGCCTCCGTCCTCACCTCCTCCACCCCCGACCTCACGTCCTCCACCCCCGACCTCACCTCCTCCACCCCCGACCTCACCTCCTCCACCCCCGACCTCACCTCCTCCACCCCCGACCTCACCTCCTCCACCCCCGACCTCACGTCCTCCACCCCCGACCTCACCTCCTCCACCCCCAACCTCACCTCCAGGACAGAAGACTTCAACTGTCCCCGACTGACGGCTGGAGACAAACAGAAGAACAGCAGCAGAAACACAACAGCCGACTTCATCCTGAAACCAAAACCTGCTGCTGAACTAGAGCCCAACAGCTTATATATACACACACACACACACACACACACACACACACACACACACACACTAATCTTGGTGAAAATCTTTAGGTGGATGAATGAGTCGACTCACAGAAAGTTTCCTCACTTCAGGATTTAACAGAAACATATTGTGTAAGAGAACTTGAGTTAACTTAAGTTGAGACTAATTTCTGGTCCGAGTGAGACATCTGAACAAACTAACATGTTTCCAGCTTTAACCATGATCTCAATGACAAACAGAAAACTACATCATCTGAAGACCATGTGATGTGGCCCAGAGCTCCAGAATGGCTACTAAATGGACCTGACGGTGAAATAGTTTTCTTAAGCTGCTGGTTAGATTGACCTGAAATCAGCGGCACAGAGGACGGACCTGAATGCATCACAAACTCTGAACTCAAGAAGCATCAGAACACAATGTCGAGATCTGCTTCCTGCTCCTCAGAGGATGAACCTTTAGGTTCCATGATTGTGTACACGTTTCTCTCATGTTCAGACTCAAACATGTTGTTGACACACTCTAGTTCCCCTCCAGCTTTCAACCAGGGTCAAAGGTCATCACCAATCCTGCTTGGGGCGGCTGTGGCACATGAGGTAGAGCGCTTGTCCCGTAACCACAAGGTTGGTGGTTCAAGCCCCTCTACCGGCAACATGCCGAGGTGTCCTTGAGCAAGACACCTAACACCAAGTTGCTCCCCGGGCGCTTCATTGCAGCCCACTGCTCCTCCGGGATGGGTTAAATGCAGAGAAATAATTTCCCCATTGTGGGACTAATAAAGGATTGATTATTATTATTATTACTTCGAAAGCATGCCCCGCCCTCCTCTGCCTCCGATTGGCTCGTAACTCGTTGGCTTCATTGGTTGGGTTGGTAAGAATATCAGGGTAAGCCAATCAGAGGCAGAGGAGGGCGGGGCAGGTCTGCACCACCACACTATCATGTGACCAACGTGTCATGTGACAACAAACTGATGCAGTTTTATTTTTCATTAAACTCAAAATCTGAAATGTCCCTCAAAAGACTCAAATGATGGAAAATGTTTCTGTTGTTTGTTGATGATAAACGTAATAACATTTTTACACCAACGTTCGTGTTCTAGTGAAACATTTCTAGATTTTATAAATCAGATTCGCTGATTTTCATGTTTAAGAATCTGTAATGTTTATTTTTTACCCCTAAAAACATATTAAAGTGTAAATATATTATTTCATTATTAGAGTGTTCTAGAGGAAGACGAGGAAGACGAGGACCGTGATGAAGACGTCTTCAGAGGGAGGCGGGTCATGAAGGATGAAGAGGTGGAGCTGTCAGCACCCTCTGGTGGACAAACGGAGTGATGAAGACCTTGAGTGGACCTCAGAGACAAATGATGAACTGTTAAACACCAGAGTCTCTGCAGCTCTTCCTCTCTGCTCTTCTTCACTCTCTCAGCAGCTTCCTGTCTGAGGCTCTCTCTCTGGGATCCGTTTCTCTGCAGCGCCGCATACCAAACATAGCTAACACGCTAATCTGCAGCTCAAAGGATCTGTGCACTAAACTGTCACGTGCACACTCACGTGCACTGTGTGTGTTTAGACGAATATAATGAGATGTGAATCTGAGTTTGGATGAAAACACTTTGTTTTCATTCATTCATGATGAATGAATCAAAACAAAGTGTTTTCGGGTTAAATAACCAGCTGATTGATTTAAACTGAACTAGTCCAGCCACTGCACAATAGTTCATCTATTTAACTGAATGTTTACTCATTATACAGTTACTATTTACAGTTTGTATATAAATAACTTTTATTTTAGTTTCAGTTTATAAAGTTAAGCTTCTTCTGCTGCTGTGGTTTGATCTTTGGTTTTTCTTCTTGAACCCGTCTCAAGGTTCTGAGTCTGTTCAGCTTCATTTGATGATGAAATCACAGTTTGATGAGACGATGCATAAATACAACAAGAAAGAAAACACCGTCATCTGAACGGATGTTAAACACACGTACGATCAAAATCTACAGGAAAAGGTGAGGAAGGAAACTTTGAGCGTGAAGATCTAAAACCAAAGAAAAGGTTGACTCTGAAGCGTCTGTGTCCAAAACCAGAAAACAGGATTTTATTTTAAATGTTTTTAACACAGAGAAACTTTAAAACACACTTTGACCCTTTGAAGGAAGAACCGACGAGTTCTCGACCCAACGCTTCACTTCAAAGAAACATTTTAACTCCACGGATGTGTTTCATCATCGGTTCTGACCAACCGTCTCCTCGAAAGTCTTCATCCAGGAAACCTCCCCTAACGCTACAGGAAACATCCCATAATACTACAGGAAACCTCCCATAATACTACAGGAAACATCCCATAATACCACAGGAAACCTCCCCTAACGCTACAGGAAACCTCCCCTAACGCTACAGGAAACCTCCCATAATACTACAGGAAACATCCCATAATACTACAGGAAACATCCCATAATACTACAGGAAACATCCCATAATACTACGTGGACTCTTCAGATTGTCATGACGCTCCTAGAAGAAGAGAGTCAGTCTGGTTTCTGATTGGCTGTCAGCGTCTCATTTGTTTCAGTCTGAAGCTTTTTAAACACAGACCAATGAAAACTAACTAAAATAAAAACAATAACGTTCCCTTTGCTGTGAGCAGACAGACAGACGGGCAGACAGACAGACGGGCAGACAGACAGACGGGCAGACAGACAGACGGGCAGACAGAGAACTGATCCGTGTATTGGTTCACTGATCTTGGTTCAGTCCAGTTGTAGTTTCTCCTGATGCTCTGAACTTCACAATCCTCATAATATGACTCAGCTGCTGACCTCTGACCTCTGACCTCAGTCCAAAGTTAGAGACCTCAGGAGTCCAGACCTGAACCAGTCCGGTCCAGGTCCCGTGGTTCTGGTCCGGTTCAGCGCTGGCCGGTGTAAGCTCTGAACCAGGAAGTGACGGAGGCAGCCGCAGACGAGATCATCCCTCCAGTGTTAGCAGAGGGCTGGGACACCTGCAATGCACTCTGGGAAAGATCCATGGCCTGGAGGACGAAGAGGAGGAGGAGGAGGAGGAGGAGGAGGAGGAAGAGGAAGAAGAGGAGGAGGAAAAGGAAGAAGACGAGGAAGAGGAGGAGGAAGAGGAGTAGGAAAAGGAAGAAGACGAGGAGGAAGAGGAGGAAGAAGAAGAGGAAGAGGAGGAGGAAAAGGAAGAAGACGAGGAGGAAAAGGAAGAGGACGAGGAGTAGGAAAAGGAAGAAGACGAGGAGGAAGAGGAGTAGGAAAAGGAAGAAGATGAGGAGGAAGAGGAAGAAGACGAGGAGGAAGAAGACGAGGAGGAAGAGGAAGAAGACGGGGAGGAAGAAGACGAGGAGGAGGAAGAGGAAGAAGAGGAGGAAAAGGAAGAAGACGAGGAAGAGGAGGAGGAAGAGGAGTAGGAAAAGGAAGAAGACGAGGAGGAAGAGGAGGAAGAAGAAGAGGAAGAGGAAGAGGAGGAGGAGGAAAAGGAAGAAGACGAGGAGGAAAAGGAAGAGGACGAGGAAGAGGAGGAGGAAGAGGAGTAGGAAAAGGAAGAAGACGAGGAGGAAGAGGAGTAGGAAAAGGAAGAAGACGAGGAGGAAGAGGAAGAAGACGAGGAGGAAGAAGACGAGGAGGAAGAGGAAGAAGACGGGGAGGAAGAGGAAGAAGATGAGGAAGAAGACGAGGAGGAAGACGAGGAGGAAGAGGAAGAAGACGAGGAAGGAGAAGAAGAGGAAGAAGAGGAAGACGAGGAGGAAGAGGAAGAAGACGAGGAAGAAGAGGAGGAAGGAGAAGAAGAGGAAGAGGAAGAAGACGAGGAGGAAAAGGAGGAAGAAGAGGAGGAAGACGACGAGGAGGAAGAGGAAGACGAGGAGGAAGACGAGGAGGAAGAGGACGAGGAGGAAGAGGAAGAAGATGAGGAAGAAGACGAGGAGGAAGAGGAAGAAGACGAGGAGGAAGAGGAGGAAGAAGAGGAGGAAGAGGAAGAAGACGAGGAGGAAAGAGAAGAGGAAGAAGAGGAGGAAGACGAGGAAGAAGATGAAGACGAGGAGGAAGAGGAAGAAGACGAGGAAGAAGATGAGGAGGACGAGGAAGAAGAGGAGGAAGAAGAGGAGGAGGAGAATGTGGTTTTAGCATAATGATAAATGATAAACCAGGTCTAACTGGACAGTCCGGTCTGACAGATGTGTCTGGACCGATCCAGGTGTTCCTACCTGTGATGGGATGTCACAGAACCGAGGACTGGGTACCGTCTCCCAGTCCGTCCCCAGGTCCGTCTCCTCGTCCGTCACCGCCTCGTCTCCGCTCTCCTCCGCCGGCCCGGCAGCCTCCGGCTCCACAAACTCCATGGACTCCTCCAGGTCGGCACTCACCTCAAACGGACCCGTTCTGGTCCAGAACCAGAACCAGAACCAGACACAACAGAGAACAGTCAGATTCATCACAAACAAAACCAAAATTCAGCCGTTTCAGATTTCTGAAACTTTATTAAGACTCAACAGTGTCTGCAGACAGAGGGACAGAGGGACAGACAGAGGGACAGACAGAGGGACAGACAGAGGGACAGACAGAGGGACAGACGTCTCACCTGCCCAGGTTGTCGTTGTCGGGGGAAACCAGAAACATGATGTTCCTCAGAGTGTGATGAGGGTGGAGCTTCTCACTGTCTACATGCTAAAAACACACAGAAGAAAAAACTGGTTCAACTCTCATTTATCATTAAATAGTCAGTCTCCCAGTGTCTCCCAGTGTCTCAGAGTGTCTCCCAGTGTCTCAGAGTGTCTCCCAGTGTCTCAGAGGGTCTCAGAGTGTCTCCCAGTGTCTCAGAGTGTCTCCCAGTGTCTCCCAGTGTCTCCCAGTGTCTCAGAGTGTCTCCCAGTGTCTCCCAGTGTCTGACCTGTGAGAAGCAGAGGTGGAGGATGTTGGTGTTGAGTTTGCTCAGGGCTCTGGTGAAGCGGTATCGGCTCAGATTCTCTCCACAGAACTCACTGAAGAACAAACAAACATGAAATTAGACACGTGAAGGAAGCTGACGCTCTGTTTTACCGACGCTGTGACGCGTCAGTGAAGGCAGCAGCAGCAGGTGCTTCCTGTCTCACCTATTGCAGAGTTTCTTGGGCAGGTTGACGTCCAGAATGTGAGACAGGATGGTGACGAGCTGTGTGGCGTAGCAGAGAGCAGCGCTGATGGTGTGGGCCGGGTTGATGTGGTCCAACTCTGCAGAGACAGAAGGGTCAAAAGTCAGCGAGACAGGAGGTCAAAGGTCAGAGAAGACAGGGCGGCAAAAAGACAGAAGGGTCCAAAGGTCAGAGGACTTACATACAGGGGGTCAAAGGTCAGAGAGACATTAATTAGTTGCTATAGTATTGACTTGTTTTCTGCTGGTCGACTCAGAGTGAAGCCCCGCCCCCTCCCTCCTCACCTGGGCCCTGGTTGGTGCTCTTCTCCTCCACCCAGGTGTAGTAGGCGGAGCAGTCTCCGTTGCTGGGCAGAGTGACGGGGGGTCCCGTGATGCTGATGCTGGTCTCTCCGTTCTGGTCGTCCCAGATCCAGCGTCCCGACAGGTAGGTGGTCCTCCGGGCCTCCGCCAGCTCGCTCACCGTGCTGGAGGTCAACGCGGGGTCGCACTCCGCCACAACGTCTGCGGGGTCTCTGGGGGACACACGCAGGGGCAGAGGACAGGTGTGTTTGGACATTTCATAAAAAAAACTAATAACAAAAAAAACAAAGGATTCCTTGATAAAACCCTGGTGGTCTCTGGACTCAGGTGTGTGTGCGGTCTCTGGTCTCTGGACTCAGGTGTGTGTGCGGTCTCTGGTCTCTGGACTCAGGTGTGTGTGCGGTCTCTGGTCTCTGGACTCAGGTGTGTGTGCTGGTCTCTGGTCTCTGGACTCAGGTGTGGTGCGGTCTCTGGTCTCTGGACTCAGGTGTGTGTGCGGTCTCTGGACTCAGGTGTGTGTGCGGTCTCTGGTCTCTGGACTCAGGTGTGTGTGCGGTCTCTGGTCTCTGGACTCAGGTGTGTGTGCGGTCTCTGGTCTCTGGACTCAGGTGTGTGTGCGGTCTCTGGTCTCTGGACTCAGGTGGTCTCACCTGCTGCCCTGCTTCTCCTCCTGCGTGTGGAAGATGTGTGTGGTGAGCTCCAGGATGTGGTCTCGTCTCAGGGCGGCCAGTTGTCCCAGGCGTCCCTGAAGCTCCCGGTTGCGTCGGTCCAGCATGTCGCCCAGACGGCGGTTGTGACGCTCGATCTTGTCCCGTTTCTCCTGGTGGCGTCCGGCCCGACGCTGCAGACGCTGGCTCTCCTCATGAGAGCGCAGGAGGAGCTCCTTATCTGCAGGAGGAGAGCAGAGACCAGGAGAACATGGGTATATATTTATATATATATTTATATAATAAATGACCCTGTAAAACCTGATCCTCTGACTCCTCTCTGATATGTCAGCTTTAGTTTAGTCTACGTATCAT
>NC_072463.1:427191-439691 GCF_027596085.1 Anoplopoma fimbria | reverse complement strand
TTAGAGAGAGGGTGAGGAGCTCAGACTTAGAGAGAGGTGAGGAGCTCAGTCTTAGAGAGAGGGTGAGGAGCTCAGACTTAGAGAGAGGGTGAGGAGCTCAGCCTTAGAGAGAGGGTGAGGAGCTCGGAGTAGAGAGAGGGTGAGGAGCTCAGCCTTAGAGAGAGGGTGAGGAGCTCAGCCTTAGAGAGAGGGTGAGGAGCTCAGCCTTAGAGAGAGGGTGAGGAGCTCAGCCTTAGAGAGGAGTGAGAGCCGCTGCTCCTTCACGTAGCTGAGGTGGTTCAGCATCTGATCAGGATCCTCCTGGACGCCTCCCTTTAGAGGTTTTCCAGGCACGTCCAACTGGTAAGAGGCCCCGGGGTCGACCCAGAACACGCTGGAGAGATTATATATCTCGTCTGGCCTGGGAACGCCTCGGGGTTCCCCAGGAGGAGCTGGAAAGTGTTGCTGGGGAGAAGGAGGTCTGGAGGACCCTCCTTAGCTTGCTGCCCCCGCGACCCGGCCCGGATAAGAGGAGGAAGATGGATGGATGGATGGATATTCTAATATATATTCTAATATATATAATAATATATTCTATTATAATATATTCTATTATAATTATTGATGCATTAATGAGCTCATCTTAATGACATTAAATAATTTATAATATACTTCATTTATTTGTTGATTTTATTTTGGTTTAATTAACTGATGTTTAAAATAAAAGCTATCAGTTAAATTAAGTACAGTAAAAAAGTACAATATATACTTTGAGATGTTGTGGAGGAAAAGAAGAACGTACTTAAACTAAAGTACCTCAAGATGGTATTTAAGACAGTACTTAGTAAATGTACTTCATTACATCCCAACACTGATTATTCAACACTCACGCTGTCAACGTCATGGGACAACACTGAAACAATAAAAACCAAAAAGAAGAAGAAAAGTTAGTAATGAGAGAAAATGTATATTAATTGTTGGTAAATTAGGATTTCTTTTCTGTCAACTTTAGAAATAATTAATCAGAATAATTTGACAACAAATCAGAAGTTTGACTGAATATTCTGAGACACTCAGATTACTCAGCTACACTGGAAGTATGAGATATGTGGAGATCCTAGTTTGAAATGATTTGAAATCATAATCATCAGTTTGACACAGAAAATCTAAATTAGGAAACACAATCTCATAACTATTTTTATTTCTTAGCATTTTGTTAGAATCTGAATGTAACAGAATGATCTGTAATACTTGTGTTTTCCATAAAGAATAGTAGTGAATGTCCTTCTACTACGTTAACAGAGATACTGAAGTCACACCCCTGCCCGACCACTCCTCTCTGCTGCCTCGGGGCGACTGGTTGCCCCGTCGCTCAGAGGTCCCTGCGGCCGATCCACCCGGTCACAGCTTTTTTCTGTCCTGGCCCCTCAGTGGTGGAATGAACTCCCCACTGACCTCAGGACAGCAGAGTCACTGCCCATCTTTAGGCGCAGGCTGAAAACTCACCTCTTCAAGAAGTACTACCCTGAGCCTTCCTCGTAGCACTTATGGCACTCGTATTAGTTGTTGCACTTACTGTATTCGTATCAGTTCGCTGCACTTATTGAATTTGTATTTGTTACTGCACTTATCCTATTCGTAGTAGTTTGTAGCACTTACTATATTCGTATTAGTCTGTTGCAATTATTGTTTTCGTAGTAACTTGCCTCTGCACTATACTTTTGCTCTGGTTTATGCTTTGAGATGCTTGTTTAAGAAAGGAGATGCACTTATGACTTCTGGTGACTAGTAGTTCTCTTGAATACCTATGTTGAATACACTTCCTGTAAGTCGCTTTGGATAAAAGCGTCTGCTAAATGACTGTAATGTAATGTAATGTAATGTAATCAGGATGAAAAGGTCGAATACGTGAAATACTCAGTCTGATTCAGAAGAAGAAGTTATTTATTTGACGGTGAAACATTCAACAGAGACTCAATAACAACACAAAATAAATTACTATCTATTTACAAGTAAACAGGAAGTGACGTCAGAGGTTGGCCTCACTGTTTCCTGAAGCCTCTCAGGATCGGATAAATGTTCTCGAACGCTTCGTAGATCTCTGCTCGTTCTTTGGCTCCTGGAATTTAACACACGGCTAAATAATTATTAAATCTTTATTCATAAAACAGTATGGAGACAAACTGACTCCTCATGAGTAAAAACAATACCTCATAATTATTATGAGAGCTGCATTAAATAGAAGATTCACACGTCTTTGTCTCATAACTACTTCCACTGATTACGTTGCGGCTGTGGCGTAGTGGAGAGCAAGGTAGTTCTCCATTCAGAGGGTCGGTGGTTCGATACCTGGCTTCGGCAGTCGATGTGTCCTTGGGCAAGACACTTAACCCCAAGTTGCTCCCGAAGGCCATCGGTGTGGACTGGATGATGAATGTTAGTTAGAGTCTGATGGTGGCACCTTGATGGTAGCCTGTCATCAGTGTGTGAATGGGTGAATGATATGTAACATACTACTGACTGTAAGTCGCTTTGGAGAAAAGCCTCTGCTACATGACTCTAATGTAATGTAGTGTAATGTTAATCACAGGGGTGTAAAGGTGTTGAAAGTGAGGACTCCTCTGCTAAAGCTTCACTGTAAACCTGGTGGAGAGGAGCGCTTGATTACCGGTCAGAACGACTTTCCCCGACACGAAGATGAGCAGCACGATGCGCGGCTTCACCATCCGGTAGATGAGGCCCGGGAACAGCTCCGGCTCATAACTGGAGACCACAAAGGGTTAAATTTAACTTTTAACATTAATAGTAAATACGATAAATCAGAATAAACCGGCTCATCCAGAAAAGTGTCCAAATGTCTTTAATGTTCTGAAAGCGTTCTGGAATAAACTAGACCGTTATTCAGAGCAAATAACAGCTAACGACACTAACAGGAAGTGAAGCCAGCAGGAAGTGAAGCTAATGGGAAGTGAAGCCAGCAGGAAGTGAAGCTAACGGGAAGTGAAGCCAGCGGGAAGTGAAGCTAACGGGAAGTGAAGCCAGTTCACGGCTTCTTGTAGCTAACGTGACACATTCCCCCTGATTCCAGTATTTCTGCTAAGCTAGGCTAACATTTCATTTACCTGCTGAACTGCTGGTGGGTCAGCACCAGTCCCTCCAGTCTGATGGGGAAGCAGACGTCACAGCTGGCCACCATGTTCTGGATCTTAAAGTCCATGAAGCGGGCGGGAAACCCCAGTTTCTGCACCACCCGAGCGTACTTCCTGGCTGCCAGTCGGGACTGCTCCTCACTACACAAACAAACAAACACGAGGGAGGTTAATAAACGAACCTGACAACAGTTTCACCTGGAACTGGATCAGACAGACAGACAGACTGACAGGTGAGCAGACAGACAGACTGACAGACAGGTGAGCAGACAGACAGACAGACAGACAGACAGACAGACAGACAGACAGGTGAGCAGACAGACAGACAGACAGACAGACTGACAGGTGAGCAGACAGACAGAGAGGTGAGCAGACAGACCTCTTGGCTCCCGTACAGACCATCTTCCCGGAGCTGAAGATCAGCGCAGTGGTTCTTGGTTCTCTGATCCTCATGATGACGGCCGCAAAACGCTGAAACATCAACAACCATCAGTCCATGTTGTCCTGTTCACAAGTTTACTGTATGCTAAGGCTAATGCTAAGCTGACCAGACCTAAATGCTAAATCTAAGCTACACATAACTAATAGCCAATGTAAAGAAGGAACACTACAATACCCATGAGCCTCGGCTGACCCTGAAGTACTCAGAGAGAGACAGTACCTTTGGGTTGTACTCTGCATTTCTGGCCTGGAGGGCGATAAACTTCAGGTCCAGAGGACAACCCAGGTTCACTGTGGAGACGATGTTCCTGTGGACGGACGGACGCACACATTTTAAATACAGCAGCATTTGAACACAACACGAGTTGAGCAGTCAAGTTGGAACATCGGTACTACAGATGAAGTACTAGTTCTACAGATGAAGTACTAGTTCTACAGATGAAGTAGTAGTACTACAGATGAAGTACTACAGATGAAGTACTAGTACTACAGATACATTGCCAGTACTACAGATGAAGTAGTAGTAGTACAACAGATGAAGTAGTAGTAGTACTACAGATGAAGTACCAGTACTACAGATACATTGGCAGTACAACAGATGAAGTACTAGTACTACAGATGAAGTACTAGTACTACAGATGAAGCAGTAACTTACTGTAACTGGGGGATGATTCCTGACCTCTCAGTCACCGGGGTCATGGGGGTCATAGGGGTCATAGGGGTCATGGGACAGAAGGAGGAGACACCGGTCCCCGTCATGGACGACCCCTGCTGGGGGTCAGCTGCTGCTGCTGTGGAATTCTGGGAGTTGTAGTCCAGACAGACGCCGCTGTCCTGAGACACGTCCAGAGCCACAGTCTGACTGTCAGCTGAAACCAAAGCACAGAGGTGATCATGTGACCTCCTAGAGGCCACGCCCCTCCTCCCCCTCACATCATGAGGACACAGACGTCCTCTGCATATAAATACTTGTACTTCTTTAATACTGTGTTTTTGGAAGTTTGTCTTTGTTCACACTTCGTGTTTGTTATTTGACGTCTACTTGTTGCATCATCAGAGATGTCATACCTGTGTTGCCGTGACGACTCGGCTCGTCCTGCGTGCTGAGTTCATCAGGCAGGAAGCTGAGGTCAAACTCCTCCCCCATCTGTCCACCCGGCCCCGCCTTCGTAGGCAGGTGAGAGGGGGCGGGGCCATGTACTGAGGGGGTGGGGCTCTGGAGGTCCAGCTCCTCCCCCAAAATAAAGCCGGAGTCCTGAATAAAAAAGAAACAACTTTCATTTTTATGCTATAATCATCATAATAATAATAACAACAATAATCATAATTATTATTATGGTTTTTTTATGAATAATATAATAATATTAATTTATATTATAATTCTATCAACAGTTAAGTTTTGATTCGTCACAGTTTAAAAGTTAATTCTGTGTAAAAGGAAACAGACAAACATTCTTTATCTTTACACCTTTATTGGCCACAGAGAACTTCATTCTCCAACTATCAGAGAAGTCCTTAAAGGGCTCGTTCTGTACACACCAAGCTGAAAGCTATCAGTTTATTGATCTTTCATGGATTGATGTTCACACGATGATCTTAAACGTCACACGGCCTCATTAAGCTGATTATTAATATTTCAGACCAGAGACACATTCAAATAAAACACTATTCAGTTTCTCCTTCAAACATTCAGAGTTCAGTCAGAAGAATCCAGCTGAAGACTTTTCTGTTCTTCACTTTACAGATGAGTAAAGTTTGTTTTCTGTGTCTTTGATGAAGTGAATTTAAATCTCTCATTAAACAAAACATTTGATTTAAACTTCATGTCGAACATGGAGACAAACATGTGATGCTGTTCTTCATTCAGATAAACTCTACACCTGTTCATTTAAATAAAGTTTGACCAGAGGAGCTCACATCTCTACTCACATTTGCAATGGAGTCATCAAAGTAACGTTCCAACGCACACTCGTCCATGAGTGAAGCACCATCGGACCTGATGCAGGACCTTCCAGGACCTGGATCCAGACTGAGAGCTGCTCAGCTGCATCCAATCCTGAACTGATCATCAGTGACAGAGTTCAGCTGTGAGCACCTTTAACTTTACATCTAGAACATCAGTCAAGCTTCAAAACAAACAATAAACAATGAACAAACAACAATATGTAAGTTATTATTCATATTATTAAAATGATCACCAATATTATTTAAATGAATGATATTGTTATTGACATTGATGTAACTTTTAATCATATGATTAGAGTGCAGTTCATCCTCCCTCCTGCAGGGGGAAACCTGCTCACCTCTGTGACGGAGCTCTGCGCATGCGCAGCGGATGTAAACAAAGCAGCGTGCTCCTCGCGGTCTGACGGCAGCAGGTTGATGCGCGTCACTGATCGATATCTGATCGATATCTGATTTTGGCCGCGTGACGAACTTCCGGTTGTTTGTGTGTGATGACGTAGAAACAAAATGGAGTCTGTGAAGAAACGTGTGACTGAGTTTTCACTGGAGGCTCACGGTGAGAGTACTACTAGTACTACTACTAGTACTACTGCTAGTACTACTAGTACTACTACTACTAGTACTACTAGTAGTACTAGTACTGCTAGTACTACTACTGCTAGTACTACTGCTAGTACTAGTACTAGCAGTACTACTACTAGTACTGCTAGTACTACTGCTACTACTACTACTAGTAGTACTACTAGTACTACTACTAGTACTACTGCTAGTACTACTGCTAGTATTACTACTACTACTAGTATTAGTACTAGTACTACTGCTAGTACTAGTACTACTGCTACTACTAGTACTACTACAGTAACTGTTACTCCAACTACTGCTACACATCATACTACTGCTGCTACCAGTACTAGTACTACAACTACTACTGTTACAGATACTTTTACCTATCTATGAGT
This sequence comes from Anoplopoma fimbria, assembly GCF_027596085.1. NCBI lineage: Eukaryota > Metazoa > Chordata > Actinopteri > Perciformes > Anoplopomatidae > Anoplopoma > Anoplopoma fimbria. The sequence goes on along the minus strand of NC_072463.1, from coordinate 433,198 downwards.
CCTGCTACCAGTACTACCAGTACTACAACTACTACCACTACTACCAGTACTACCAGTACTACTACATGAGCTTATACTGATAGTACTAGAGGTACTACTAGTCCTACTACTGGTTGGTACTACAGGTACTACTGGTACTACTACTGGTTGGTATTAGAAGTACTACCAGTACCACCAGTAATACTACATGAGCTTATACTGGTTGGTACTACTGGTACTACAACTGATAGTACTACTACTGATAGTGATAGTACTACAGGTACTACTAGTCCTACTACTGGTTGGTACTACAGGTACTACTACTGGTTGGTATTAGAAGTACTACCACCAAACAGTGCTGACTCAGCGTCTCTTGTGAGCTGCTGAGTCAGCGATCCATCACATCTACTGATCACCTTTCAGATCTGTACCTGAACCGGTCGGTGCCGTACCTGGAGGGGTCACCTGACCCGCTGCAGTTCTACCGCGACTGGATTGGTCCAAACAAGCCCTGCATCATCCGCAACGCCTGCAGCCATTGGCCGGCTCTGTCCAGGTGGACGCCGGAGTACCTGAGGTGAGGAAGCCCCGCCCACCTGCACCGTTCTTCTTCTGTGGTGTCGGGACGTGACCTCTGATCCGCTTCCTGTGTGCTGTGTGCAGGGAGAAGGTGGGGTCAAAGGTCATCAGCGTGGCGGTGACTCCCAACGGCCTCGCTGACGCCGTTAACGGCGACCGCTTCGTGATGCCGGAGGAGCGACGCATGAGCTTCTCCTCCATGCTCGACCTCATCGAGGGGAAGCCGATCAGAGTATTGATCCACTGATCAACCATCAGTTACTATTGATTACACACAGCAACAGTTCTGATACAGAGCTTTTGTTCCTCATAACCAGCACTTGTACTTTCGTAGTTGCAGGATTTTAACTTTACATATTTCTACACTGTAGTATTAGTACTTTCATAAGTAAAAGATCAGAGTACATCTTACACCTTTGCATTCATTTACATAATGTCTGTTAGCAGTACTAGAAGTAGAAGTACTTCATTATACTGCTTTAGGAAGTACTGGAAGTCCTGCTTTCAACTGTTTACCTTTTATCAAATATATACATATATTAGGTCTAATATACAAAAGTATCAAAGGTCAAAGTACTGACAGAAACCTTTCAGTTGATCCGATCAGTACTTTCACTACCAACACCTTTAGTACATTCTACTGACAATACATTATTTTACAGTGTGGTATTTGTACTTTTACTAAAGTACAGGATCTGTGTGTTGTAATGTGTGTATATGTGTGTAATGTGTATATATATGTGTGTGTATACGTGTGTGTAGGAGCAGCAGAGCGGCGTGTTCTACGTCCAGAAGCAGTCCTCTAACCTCCTCTCTGAGCTGTCCGAGCTCACAGACGACGTGGACTCTCATGTTTCCTGGATGAGCGCCGCCCTCGGTGAGTTCTCAGACCGGACACGGGTCACACCTGGAGACATGTGGGGTTCATAAAGGACTGGTTGGTTCATTGGCTGGTGGGCGGAGTTACACGTGTAGCCCCGCCCCTCCAGTCCCAGGGGGCGTGGTCTGATGACGTACCTGTGATCACCTGGTGTTTTTGTTTCTTCTTTTAGGAAAGTTACCGGATGCTGTGAACTTTTGGCTCGGAGAGGCGAGCGCCGTAACCTCCAGTAAGACCTGAACACAACACCCGTCAGACAGTGTGTGTTAAATATGTGTTAATATCTGTGTGTGTGTGTGTGTGTGTGTGTGTGTGTGTGTGTGTCAGTGCACAAAGATCACTATGAGAATCTGTACTGTGTGATTTCTGGAGAGAAAACCTTCATCCTGCTGCCGCCCACCGACCGCCCCTTCATCCCCTACGGTAACCATAGCAACCACCCTGTATCCCATCAGGTAGCCATAGTTACCGCCTACAGTAACCATAGCAACCCATCTCTGTCAGGTGTCTATCAGCCGGCTGTCTACCGTCAGAGGGACGATGGTGAGTTTGAGGTCGTCGATCAGAGCGACTCTGAGAAGGTGCGTTCAGGTGTCTAACAGTTGATCGCGGAGCTTTCAGCTCCATTTAAAACACTGCAGTTCACCCAGAGTCTCCTCATCCCCCCTCAGGTCCCGTGGATCCCTTTGGACCCTCTAGACCCGGACCTGGACCGGTACCCTGAGTACCGCAGAGCTCGGCCGCTCCGCTGCAGCGTGAAGGCCGGAGAGATGCTCTACCTGCCGTCACTGTGGTTCCACCACGTCCAGCAGTCCCACGGCTGCATCGCAGGTACTGACACTGAGGCACCTGAACGCACCACACCGCAGGTACTAACACTGAGGCACCTGAACGCACCACACGGCTGCATCGCAGGTACTAACACTGAGGCACCTGAACGCACCACACCGCAGGTACTAACACTGAGGCACCTGAACGCACCACACGGCAGGTACTAACAGAGGCACCTGAACGCACCACACGGCTGCACCGCAGGTACTAACACTGAGGCACCTGAACGCACCACATCGCAGGTACTAACACTGAGGCACCTGAACGCACCACATCGCAGGTACTAACACTGAGGCACCTGAACGCACCACACCGCAGGTACTAACACTGAGGCACCTGAACGCACCACACGGCTGCATCGCAGGTACAAACACTGAGGCACTTGAACGCACCACACAGCTTCTTGTGGTAAGAACGTGTGAACTCTGGCCTCAGAGTTTCCACATGGATCGTTTCTCTGAAACTGCAGCGTTTCTCTGAAAACATTGATGACCAAGTTAAACCTTAAACCAGCTGCTGATTGGCTCTCTGTGACATCATGAATGTGATGTCATCATGAAGAGTGAAAAACTCTGTTTCCTCTGCTGCAGTGAACTTCTGGTACGACATGGAGTACGACATCAAGTACAACTACTTCCAGCTGCTGGAGGCGCTGTCTGAGGTCACAGGGTCGACGTGACGTCACAGCATGATGTCATAGTGAAAGAAGGACTGTCAACTAAAGTCTGTCTTAATAAAGATTTAAACATGTTGACGTTGTTTCTTTGTGAAATGAGAGGAGTCTGTGATGAGAAAGCACTTTATTAAAGCAACAGGAAGCAAACAGCCAGCAGACACACCAACCTTAAAAACCGTCTGTCTGTTCTCCCCTCATATTATGGGATATATAATCTGTGATATTGCAGCGTCTCCAGACTCAAGGCCACGTTTCCTCTTTTCCCTTCTAACCATGAGAACAGGTGATTATCGATCAGCTGATTGAAGTTCATGTTTCCTTTAAACTCTATGATTTATGTACAAGTGTAAACACTAACAAGGTGCAGATAAATGTGGCCTCTCCTCTGAAGCCCCGCCTCCTCACAGATCGTTATGATCATTGATTAATGTCAGCAGATGATCAGGGATCAGTTTAAAACAGCTGATCGATCATCAAACTGCTTCAAGTTTAAACTACAAACATCTGTGATCTGAGTCTTCATCATGATGAAGATGAAGACTCGGCTCAACAGGTCTGATCTGATTCATAAATATTAAATATGTGTTTATATCTGATGATGATTGATCAGAAACCAGTTTGAGTTAAAGCAGCAGTGAAGAGGAGGAGGAAGAGGAGGAGGTCCTGTCCGAGACTCCTCCTCTTCCGGCTCAGATCAGGTGATGGAGCTGTGAGGAGACGGAGGAGCAGCAGGAGGCGTCACTCTGAGCGACATCCTGAAGCAGCAGGTCAAAGGTCACTTTTAGACTCTTCTTTAAATAGGACACGTTCAATGTTCCACACACAGAGCTCTGACCTGCTGCATGATGGGAGCTGTAGTTTATGTCAGTATCAGTGACCTGTTTCTCTCTCTCACACACACACACACACACACACACACACACACACACACACACACACACACACACACACACACACACACACACACACACACACACACACACACACAGAGAGTCAGTCATCGTGGCAGCTCCTCCTGTAAATCGGCACGTTGATGCTGTGGAACGCCGGCACCCAGCGGTTGTCATGGAGACCCACGTTGCAGCCGGGTGCGTCCCTGCGGGCGCCGTGGCAACACATCCAGTACCCGGGTCCGTAGGGCAGCGCCTGGCAGTACGGCTTGTGGTGCCAGCGGCACAGCGACACGTCGCCGCGGCCGTAACGCCTCTTGCACTGCTTGCAGGGGTCGTCACGGTAACGGGGGTCAGACACCCAGAGCGAGTCGGCGGGCCGCACGCCGTAGTTGTCGATGATGAACCGGAAGTAGCGGCAGCTGCACTTGAGCGCGGCGAGGCTCTGCGTCGGCAGCAGCAGGAGGATCTTCAGCAGCAGGTGGTGCGGCAGCGCGGCGAGGAACGGCTGCGGCTCCAGAAGCTGCTGCAGACGCTGACGCATCAACAGGAAGTCCTGCGACGCCGACGCACTCCGGCCCAGGAGCACAACGGTAGAGCACAGAGTCGCACCCACAACCTCCTCCTGAGCTCTGTCTGCCTTCCTCCTCCTCTTCTTCTCTGATTGGCTGCCAGGGTCACAGGCAGCAGGAGAGGGGCGGGGCTTAGATGGGGCAGGCTCCAGGTCAAAGGTCATTGTGGGATGAGGGGGGCGGGGCTGTGAAGCAGGAGGCCGAGACAAAAACAACAAGCCTGGCAGAGGCTCCGCCTCCTTAGCCAGAAGAGGTGGGGCTTCTGTCAGAGTCTCTGTGACAGGGCTCCGTGGCTCCGCCCCTCCGGTCTCACCTGAAGGGGGCGTGGTCAGAGCAGGTTCTGAGCAGCTGGTTGGCTCCCTGCTATCACTCTGCGCTATCGGCAGTGATGACGATGTCATCGATGACGGCTGATACGGGGCGGGGCTCTGGTCCCCGGCGGCGAGCAGGACGCGTCCCACCGTCCTCCTCAGGCTGTTGCTCCTCGACAGATCTCCCCCCGTCCTCTTCAGACACTCAGACTCCAGCTTGGCCACCATGTCCGACACGCTGACGCTCTCCGGCTCCTCCCCCCTGACCTCGGGGGGCGGAGCTCTTGACAGCGTGATGGTGGTGGAGCTCCTCTGGAGGGCGAGCAGAGGTTTGGAGTCTGGCTGCTGCTCGCTAGCTCTCTGCTCCAGGAACGCCACCATGTCCACCACCGACACCTTCTGCTCCTCCTCCTCCTCCTCCTCCGTCACCGCCGCCTCGCCGCCACACTGCTGAGGCGAGTCGTGGCGCTGTGGGGACGGTGGCGGTGTGTCCTGGACCCGGGTGGGTTGCTGGTGGTTCGGGCTGTTTCCCGATCTGCGGCGCCGTTTGGCGCTGCAGTTTTCCTCCCAGCTTCCTTTGGCCTTCCCGGCCCGGGACAGTCCCGTAATGGCGCCGTGGTTCAAACACACCGCCGGCGTGCTGTCGCAGTCGTCCGAGCTGCCGGTTGAGGTGCGCTCGTTGCCGGCGCCGTCTGTGCGCTCGGTGTCTGAAGCAAAGATGGCGATCTTCTCCTGGACGTGTCCAGGCCTGATGACGGTCCAGATGTCCAGCGGGGCGTCGGCGTCCTCCGCGGTGGTCCGGTGCAGTCGGAGAGCCTCGCTCTCGGAGACTGGCGGTGGCTGAAGATGCAGGGCGGCGCTCGGCGGAGCTTTCAGCCGCAGCGACGCCACGCTGCTGCTCACGCTGTTGTTGGTGGCGTTACTGCGGCGCAGCGCGTTGGTGGAGATGACGCTGAGCGGGAGGCGGCTGCTGCTGACGTTGCCATGGTTACCGCTGTAGGTCCTCACAAACAGGCTGCTGCATTGAGACGTCTGAACACCGGACGAATCCAAACGCAACTCTGAGCGAACCAGCTTCGGATACGACTTCAGGTGCATGATGGTCCTGAGAGAGAGAGAGAGAGAGAGAGAGAGAGAGAGAGAGAGAGAGAGAGAGAGAGAGAGAGAGAGAGAGAGAGAGAGAGAGAGAGAGAGAGAGACAGGTCAATCAGGATTGTCTGTCTCCACCTGAATAGAACAAACCGGTTTATCTTGACTTTATAAAAACAGACTAATAGAATTTTCCATTC
>NC_072463.1:417191-422191 GCF_027596085.1 Anoplopoma fimbria | reverse complement strand
TAATTATTAGTCTTGTAATTACTTTATTGCATTATTACTTATTTATGGACTTTATATAAACTAGAATGAAGCTTATTTGCACTATAATTCAGCATTAATCTGTGTTTCAGTGTGTTTAGGTTCACAGAAGCAGTGAGGGAGGGAGACTTCCTCTCGGTCAATAACTCATCTCTGACTCGGCTTCAGTTTCAACAACAACAAAAACCTGCTGGAGGTTTCCATCATGAAAAATACATCAGACAGAGCCAGAGGTCAAAGGTCACTGCTTATTGATCTCTCTCTACCCACGAACATGACGGACAGGAGGAGGAGCCTTCACACCTGTAGCAGCAGGTGTTCTTGTGTCTCCATCTGGTGGCAGGTTAAGCTTCCTACACATCACAACGTGACGTCACTGATTGGTTTATGGACTGCAGGTTCGAAGCCTCCAGTTCAGCATTTGGGCTGTCCCCATCTTGGTTTTTTTGCCCGACGCCATTTTGTTTTCTGCCACCAGAAGTGCCAATAGTTGGTGGAGCGAAGTACAACCAAACGCCGAATAAGACATTTTTAGTCGACCAAAAAGTAACAATTAACTTTGACAAAAGTTAAACACTAAAGGGTTTAAGTTGTGAGACAAAACACGGACATCGCCATGGTGTCGACTTGTCAATCACAAGGTAGCCCCGTCCAGAAGCACAGCTTTATGACCTCTCAAAGCCTTTTTCATTACACATCATCATTCACACGTTCTTCAGGTTCTTATTCAAGAACACCTTGACATGAGGACTGGAGGATCGGGGATTGAACCGGCGATCTTCTGATTAGAGGGCCTACTCGCGCTGAGCCACAGCGGTTCAGGTGTCTGAGGAGTTCATCTCATATGATGTGGGTCAGACCTTATCAAACCCTGATGGTTATTTTAAACACCAGCTAAATCTGACCCTTCACAGCACTGATGGTGTCAATAGAGGCAGGAGGTCAAAGGTCAGGGGTCTGGATTAGACCCTGAACAAACAGACACAAACTCCAACAAATCTAAGATGAAAACTTTATTTATATGAGTCAAACAGAAAAAACTAGTACAGGCGGATCCAATGAAAAACTTCTAGGGATGTTTATGTATCAAAAAACATTTTATGTTTACGTTACCAAGAATCACCTATAGATTTATCAAAGATACATTTTGGATTAACTGAGGATCTACTGAGGACCTCAGGTAGATCTGTGGTTCATCACCAGTAGATCTTCAAAAGATCTCAAGTAGATATCTGGTGAATCCACAGTAGATCTCTGGTGAATCCCCAACAGATCTATGGTGGATCCACAGTAGATCTCTGGTGAATCCCCAACAGATCTCTGGTGGATCCACAGTAGATCTCTGGTGAATCCCCAACAGATCTCTGGTGGATCCACAGTAGATCTCTGGTGAATCCCCAACAGATCTCTGGTGGATCCACAGTAGATCTCTGGTGAATCCCCAACAGATCTATGGTGGATCTACAGTAGATCTCTGGTGAATCCCCAACAGATTTCTGGTGGACTCACAGTAGATCTCCAGTGGATCACTAGTAGATCTGTGCTGGATCTGGTGACCTTCCTCAGGGCATACTCTCCATGCGGACATCGGACAGGTTGAGGTCGTTGTGGATGCTGAGTTTGTTGATGGATCTCAGGTTGCTGATCCGATGGTGAAACGTCAACAGGTGATGGTTGTTGACGGCGACCTTAAACTCTTTGTTGGTGCACATGATCTTCATCTGCAACAACAAACCAAGAACTCATCATCATCAACCTCAGAGAGTGGCACTTAAAAAACACGGTATGGTGCATTCAGGGACCCTCCGACACCTCAGCCTCATCGTTCCAAGACCAACAATAAGCAAACAAGGGCTCAGTATTAATAATAAAAACCTAAACTGGGACCATTGTTAATATAAATTAAATATCTGACCTCGAATTGCTGCCCCGGGGCAAAGGGGAAGTTCCCTGAGAGGTCTCTCTCCTCTTTACCCCACTTCTTGCCGAGGCAGCTGTTCCTGACGATCACCTTCCTGCCATTTTCATTGAAGCGAGGGTTAAAGTGGAAGGCCAGGTCTTGATGTGTGGACAGATCCACTGTGATCCTGAAACACAACCAGATTATTTTACATTTTTACAGTATGTCACCATTCAGCCATTCATCGTTAATGTTCATGTGCTCATTCTGACTTGTCAGGGTTGGTTTTGATGGTTCCAACGATGGTGATGAGCAGTTTGTCAAAAATCCCGTTAGGCAGAGTCTGGCTGTACGGGACCGCCTGTCAACAGGAAACAGTTGTTAACTACACCCATCTATCCATCATCCATCATCCATCTATCCATCATCCATCTATCCATCATCCATCATCCATCTATCCATCATCCATCTATCCATCATCCATCTATCCATCATCCATCTATCCATCATCCATCATCCATCATCCATCTATCCATCATCCATCTATCCATCATCCATCTATCCATCATCCATCATCCATCATCCATCATCCATCATCCATCATCCATCTATCCATCATCCATCTATCCATCATCCATCTATCCATCTATCCATCATCCATCATCCATATATCCATCATCCATCATCCATCTATCCTTCATCCATCTATCCTTCATCCATCTATCCTTCATCCATCTATCCTTCATCCTTCATCCATCTATCCTTCATCCTTCATCCATCTATCCTTCATCCATCTATCCTTCATCCATCTATCCTTCATCCATCTATCCTTCATCCATCTATCCTTCATCCTTCATCCATCTATCCTTCATCCATCATCCATCATCCATCTATCCTTCATCCATCATCCTTCATCCATCTATCCTTCATCCATCTATCCTTCATCCATCATCCTTCATCCATCTATCCTTCATCCTTCATCCATCATCCATCATCCATCCATCATCTGTCTCTCTTCCTCACCATATTCTTTCCGGGGGCAGAGGGTACCGGTCCAAAACCAGGTCCAACAATAGGTCCGGGCTGTCCGGGCTGTCCGGGCTGTCCGGGCCAGCCAGGAGGGCTGGGTGGGCTGGGTGGGCTGACCGGGCTGTCCGGGCCAAGCGGGCTGGGTGGGCTGACCGGGCTGACCTGGCCAGGTGGGCTGGGCGGGCTGACCAGGCTGACCTGGCCAGGTGGGCTGGGCGGGCTGACCAGGCTGACCAGGCCAGGTGGGCTGGGCGGGCTGACCGGGCTGACCAGGCCAGGTGGGCTGGGCGGGCTGACCGGGCCAGGTGGGGTTAGTGGGCTGACCTGAACAAATATAGAATGTCTTTATTTGATCAGAGTTATTCATATACTGGTTTTTATTGTTGACTGACCTCTCAGGTTTGTTAATGTTTTGGATTTGATGTTCTCCTGGGTTAGGGTTAGGGTTAACCCCTAACCCTAACCCAGGTCGGATCAATACAGACCTTTTTTTTCATTTACACACTATTTTCAAATCCAGCAGAGCTGAAGGTCTTTTTGTTTACTGTTTCATTTACATCAGGTTGAGGTTCGTAACCAATGACGACCTCTCAACCAGTTATCACTCATGTCATCAGAAGAATGAGAAAGATGAAATTACATCTTTAAACGATCAATAATAAAGAAAAACAGGAAGAAGAGTGTGATGATGATGATGGGATGCGGCCAGGCGGGATTACCAGGTTGTCCAGGCCAGGCTCCACCTTGTGGTTGGTTGTTGCCACCAGAGGGCCAACCGCCCAGAGCGTCTTCCAGCTGCAGAGACAAAGAAGAAGAACAGGAAGTGAGAAACGGGACCGGCTGCAGTTCGTCTGGCGTCCACCAGGTGCTGCTGTGACCAAACTCTGTCCGAACTGAAGTGAATGAGAAACAGTTGTAGTTCCCTGTGGGGCACTGAGTCAGTGTGGTTTACACAGAGCGCCACATGGTGGCTGTTAGAGGTAAGGCAGGTTTAAAAACACCTTCAGTAAACAGGAGAAGATGTTCACATGAATCAAATCTAAAGCTGCTTCATCTTTTTAATAATAATAATATGAAAGTTTGAGTTTAAAAAAAACATGTTTCCCCTTCACTGCCAGCTAGTAAGCAAACCTAAATACCTACCTGTCTAACTACCTGTCTACCTAAGTGTACAAACCGGTCTACCTACCTTAGTAACTACCTGTCTACCTACCTACCTGTCTATAAACCTGTCTACCTACCTGTCTATAAACCTGTCTACCTACCTGTCTATAAACCTGTCTAACTACCTGTATACCTAAGTGTACAAACCGGTCTACCTACCTTAGTAACTACCTGTATACCTACCTACCTGTCTATAAACCTGTCTATCTACCTGTCTACCTACCTGTCTATCTACCTGTCTACCTGTAATCTTACCAGCTGTGAGTTCTAACAGCAGCCATGTTGTTTGTTTATGATGATCATATTTTGGTCCTGGCTAAGAAGGGACTTTCTCTCTAGATTTAGAGCTAGCTATACGGTCTATGAGCTAAAGCTAAAGCTAAAGCTACGTTCACTGGAGTCTGAGTTTTATGTTGGATCATTTTATACTTGTGCTCCTGCCGTTTTCTGAAGATCACCAACCGACACTTTAAGAACATGCAATAAGAAGCCAGACAGTAACATGACATGAAGTGCAACACAGCTGTCCCTGAATGCAGCACAGAGCGTGTCAGAGTGTGTCAGAGTGTGTGTGTGTGTGTGTGTGTGTGTGTGTGTGTGTGTGTGTGTGTGTGTGTGGTTTACAGGGTGTGTTGGTGACGGACTCATCAGGAATGTTCTGTTAGAAGGTGTTGGTTTAAGAGATGAATGCCACTTTGTTGACATTCATAACCCTTCAACACACACACTTACACATACCTACACCCACCCACATACGCAAACACACACACGTACACACACACACGTACATACACACACGTAAACACACACACATTCTGCAAACACTCAGCTACTGTGTCTGTTTTGTGTCTCTGAATCAACAGTTTACACCTGAAGCTCAATAAACAAC
>NC_072463.1:404691-407191 GCF_027596085.1 Anoplopoma fimbria | reverse complement strand
GACAGTAGCGGAGACGGCTCACAACTGTCAGTTATAACTGTCTAAATACTGCTGCTGTTGTGTAACGGAATTTAGTTTTAACATTTTTTTAAGCGAGAATGTAGTTGTTAAGACTTAAAATATGCGGTCAATTTATCAAGATAGAGCCTGTTTGAAAACAGCGCCGACGTTTGTCGGAGATATGAGAGGACCAGAGAGGAGATATATATATATATATCTATATATATCTATATATATATCTATATATATATATATATGTAGGAGTGTGGGAAACAAAAAGGGCTGAGAAGGGCTTTTTGTGGACGGAGTAAATAACCGTCAGCTTTATTTACATTCTGCATTCGCGCTAACAACAAAAACAAGCGCTCCCCCGTCCCGCGTCATTAACCTATCAACCCGCTAACGGTCATGGGTAATGTAGTTGAATAAACCTAACAAGTAAATATAACGTCAACAAGGCTAGCTCGCTGTGAATTCTAACCAACATTGTCCTGCTAGTGAGTGGTCACTACACACGTCCCCCCAGAGTTCACAAGCACTAGCCCGAAAAACGATCAGGGACCCTAATGACCCGCCCAAAACGATTCCGGGGCTCCCAAGCAGGCACAGGGGGCCGAGGCAGGGGGGAAACAGCAGGCAGGCGACGAGCAGGCACCGGACGGCAAGGCGGGGGGCCCGCAGGAGCCAGGCTTGACATCGGGGACGTCCCAAGAGGGGGGCGACCACGGCGAGGCGGCTGGGCCACCACAACAGGGCGGTCCAAGTCCAGATGGGCTGGTTTGAGGCGGTCCACCGAGATGCGTTCACTACCACCACCCACATCAACGACAAAGTTTTTGTCGCCAGCCTCCACAACCCGGTACGGACCATCATAGGGCGGCCGCAGTGGGCCCCGATGGGCGTCGTGTCGGATAAACACATACTCCGCCGCCTGCAGATCAGGCGGGACACGCACCCGGGGGACGCCATGGTGTGAAGTTGGGATCGGCCGAAAAGACCTGGCCCTGTCCAGTAGAGCACTTCGCTGTTCCGGTGCTGACCAGGGGACCGTAGCGCAGGGAAGGAAATCCCCGGGACCCGGAGGGGCTGGCCATAAACTAGCTCAGCAGAGGACAAGAGAAGGTCCTCCTTTGGTGCAGTACGGAGTCCCAGCATCACCCAAGGGAGTCTGTCGACCCAGCTGTCGTCCCGGAGACCAGCCTTGAGGGCAGCCTTCATAGACCGGTGAAAACGTTCACAGAGGCCATTGGCTTGCGGATGATAAGCCGTAGTGTGGTGGAGGGAGACCCCTAACTGCTGGGTAATGGAAGTCCAAAGCTCGGAAGTGAACTGGGCCCCCCGATCAGAGGAAAGGTCAGAGGGGACTCCGAACCGGGCTACCCAGGTGCCGATGAAGGCACGAGCTACATCAGCTGTAGTAGTCGCGGACAGTGGGACAGCCTCTGGCCAACGGGTTGTCCTGTCCACCATCGTCAGGAGGTGAGTGTACCCCCTGGAGGGGGGAAGGGGCCCAACCAGGTCCACGTTCACGTGGTCGAAACGCCTTTCCGGCACTGTGAACTGCTCCAACGGGGCCTTAATGTGATGATGGACCTTGGCACGTTGGCATGCTACGCAGGTCCTCACCCAACCCCCTACGTCCGTCTTCATACCACGCCAGACGAACTTCGCCGCCATCAGACGTTGCGACGGCTTCCTGCCCGGGTGCGATAAACCATGTACGGCATCGAAAACCTGCCTTTTCCACGCCTGCGGAACCACTGGGCGCGGCTGTGCCATAGAAACATCACAAAGCAGCGTTGTGCCGCTGTCATCGAAAGGGACGTCCGCCAACCGGAGGCCAGAAACCGCCGTCCTGTATGCCTGGATGTCAGGGTCCGAGGCTTGATCTGCAGCCATACGGGCGTAATCGATGCCGAGGTGGACAGCTCCGACGGCGGCACGAGAGAGGCAGTCAGCCACGGGGTTGTCCTTCCCCGCCACATGCCGGATGTCCGTGGTGAACTCCGAAATGAAAGCCAGATGACGCTGCTGCCTGGCAGACCACGGTTCCGACACTTAGCCATGGCGAAAATCAACGGCTTGTGGTCCACAAAAACAGTGAACGGGCGAGCTTCCAGCAGGAAACGGAAATGCCTGACCGCTAAGTACAGGGCGAGGAGCTCACGGTCAAAGGTGCTGTACTTTTGCTCACTGGGCCGGAGCTGTCGGCTGAAAAACGCCAGGGGTTGCCAGATCCCCTTGACCAGCTGCTCAAAAACACCACCGACGGCATAGTCCGAGGCATCAGTCGTCAATGCCACGGAAGCTTCAGGCACGGGGTGAGTCAGCATAGTTGCGCCCGCGAGGGCCTCCTTAGTATCCGAGAACGCCTTCAACATGTCGTCGGACCAGGCGATGGCGTGCTTGGGGGTCTTTGTCTTGAGAGCCTCGTACAGGGGGCGCATCAGGTGAGCAGCCTGGGGGATGAAGCGATGGTAAAAATTCACCATCCCCAGGA